>NC_134687.1:667170429-667288213 GCF_050947455.1 Rhinoderma darwinii
TCTGATATCACATAATAACAGCATGGACATGCTGGGAGTTGTAGTCCTCTCTCCTTATATCTCCTGTAATGTCCTCTGATATCACATAATAACAGCCTGGACATGCTGGGAGTTGTAGTTCTCTCCTCTTATATCTTCTCCTGTAATGTCCTCTGATATCCCATAATAACAGCTTTGACATGTTGGGAGTTGTAGTTCTCTCCTCTTATACCTCCTCCTGTAATGTCCTCGTATATCCCATAATAACAGTCTGGACATGCTGGGAGTTGTAGTTCTCTCTTATATCTCCTCCTGTAATGTCCTCAGATATCCCATAATAACAGTCTGGACATGCTGGGAGTTGTAGTTCTCTCCTCTTATACCTCCTTCTGTAATGTCCTCTGATATCACATAATAACAGCCTGGACATGCTGGGAGTTGTAGTTCTCTCCTTTTATATCTCCTCCCTGTAATGTCCTTTGATATCACATAATAACAGCCTGGACATGCTGGGAGTTGTAGTTCTCTCCTCTTATATCTCCTCCTGTAATGTCCTCTGATATCCCATAGTAACAACCTGGACATGCTGGGAGTTGTAGTCCTCTCCTCTTATATCTCCTCCCTGTAATGTCCTCTGATATCACATAATAACAGTCTGGACATGCTGGGAGTTGTAGTCCTCTCCTCTTATATCTCCTCCTGTAATGTCATCTGATATCATATAATAACAGTCTGGACATGCTGGGAGTTGTAGTCCTCTCCTCTTATACCTCCTCTTGTAATGTCCTCTGATATCACATAATAACAGTCTGGACATGCTGGGAGTTGTAGTTCTCTCCTCTTATATTCTCCTCCTGTAATGTCCTCTGATATCACATAATAACAGTCTGGACATGCTTGGAGTTGTAGTTCTCTCCTCTTATATCTCCTCCTGTAATGTCCTCTGATATCACATAATAACAGTCGGCACATGTTGGGAGTTGTAGTTCTCTCCTCTTATATCTCCTCCTGTAATGTCCTCTGATATCCCATAATAACAGCCTGGACATGCTGGGAGTTGTAGTTCTCTCCTCTTATATCTCCTCCTGTAATGTCCTCTGATATCACATAATAACAGTCTGGACATGCTGGGAGTTGTAGTCCTCTCCTCTTATATCTCCTCCTGTAATGTCATCTGATATATAATAACAGTCTGGACATGCTAGGAGTTGTAGTCCTCTCCTCTTATACCTCCTCTTGTAATGTCCTCTGATATCACATAATAACAGTCTGGACATGCTGGGAGTTGTAGTTCTCTCCTCTTATATCTCCTCCTGTAATGTCCTCTGATATCACATAATAACAGTCTGGACATGCTTGGAGTTGTAGTTCTCTCCTCTTATATCTCCTCCTGTAATGTCCTCTGATATCACATAATAACAGTCGGCACATGTTGGGAGTTGTAGTTCTCTCCTCTTATATCCCTCCTGTAATGTCCTCTGATATCCCATAATAACAGCCTGGACATGCTGGGAGTTGTAGTTCTCTCCTCTTATATCTCCTCCTGTAATGTCCTCTGATATCACATAATAATAGTCTGGACATGCTGGGAGATGTAGTCCTCTCCTCTTATACCTCCTCCTGTAATGTCCTCTGATATCACATAATAACAGTCGGCACATGTTGGAGTTGTAGTCCTCTCCTCTTATATCTCCTCCTGTAATGTCCTCTGATATCACATAATAACACCCTGGACATGCTGGGAGTTGTAGTTCTCTCCTCTTATATCTCCTCCTGTAATGTCCTCTGATATCACATAATAACAGTCTGGACATGCTGGGAGTTGTAGTTCTCTCCTCTTATACCTCCCCCTGTAATGTCCTCTAATAGCACATAATAACAGTCTGGACATGCTGGGAGTTGTAGTCCTCTCCTCTTATACCTCCTCCTGTAATGTCCTCTGATATCACATAATAACAGTCTGGACATGCTGGGAGTTGTAGTCCTCTCATCTTATATCTCCTCCTGTAATGTCCTCTGATATCACATAATAACAGCCTGGACATGCTGGGAGTTGTAGTCCTCTCCTCTCATATCTCCTCCTGTAATGTCCTCTGATATCACATAATAACAGTCTGGACATGCTGGGAGTTGTAGTCCTCTCCTCTCATATCTCCTCCTGTAATGTCCTCTGATATCACATAATAACAGTCTGGACATGCTGGGAGTTGTAGTTCTCTCCTCTTATACCTCCCCCTGTAATGTCCTCTAATAGCACATAATAACAGTCTGGACATGCTGGGAGTTGTAGTCCTCTCCTCTTATACCTCCTCCTGTAATGTCCTCTGATATCACATAATAACAGTCTGGACATGCTGGGAGTTGTAGTCCTCTCATCTTATATCTCCTCCTGTAATGTCCTCTGATATCACATAATAACAGTCTGGACATGCTGGGAGTTGTAGTCCTCTCCTCTCATATCTCCTCCTGTAATGTCCTCTGATATCACATAATAACAGTCTGGACATGCTGGGAGTTGTAGTCCTCTCCTCTCATATCTCCTCCTGTAATGTCCTCTGATATCACATAATAACAGTCTGGACATGCTGGGAGTTGTAGTCCTCTCCTCTCATATCTCCTCCTGTAATGTCCTCTGATATCACATAATAACAGTCTGGACATGCTGGGAGTTGTAGTTCTCTCCTCTTATATCTCCTCCAGTATTGTCCTCCTATATCACATAATAAAAGTCTGGACATGCTGGGAGTTGTAGTTCTCTCCTCTTATATCTCCTGTAATGTCCTCTGATATCACATAATAACAGTCTGGACCGCTGGGAGTTGTAGTTCTCTCCTCTTATATCTCCTCCTGTAATGTCCTCTGATATCACATAATAATAGTCTGGACATGCTGGTAGTTGTAGTTCTCTCCTCTTATTTCTCCTCCTGTAATGTCCTCTGATATCACATAATAACAGCCTCGACATGCTGGGAGTTGTAGTTCTCGCCTTTTATACCTCCTCCTGTAATGTCCTCTGATATCACATAATAACAGTCTGGACATGCTGGGAGTTGTAGTCCTCTCCTCTTATATCTCCTCCTGTAATGTCCTCTGATATCACATAATAACAGTCTGGACATGCTGGGAGTTGTAGTTCTCTCCTCTTATACCTCCTCCTGTAATGTCCTCTGATATCACATAATAACAGTCTGGACATGCTGGGAGTTGTAGTCCTCTCCTCTTATATATCCTGTAATGTCCTCTGATATCACATAATAACAGGCTGGACATGCTGAGAGTTGTAGTTCTCTCCTCTTATGTCTCCTCCCTGTAATGTCCTCTTATATCACATAATAACCGCATGGACATGCTGGGAGTTGTAGTTCTCTCCTCTTATACCTCCTCCTGTAATGTCCTTTGATATCACATAACAACAGTCTGGACATGCTTAGAGTTGTAGTTCTCTCCTCTTATATCTCCTCCTGTAATGTCCTCTGATATCACATAATAACAATCTGGGATATGCTGGGAGTTGTAGTCCTCTTCTCTTATATCTCCTCCTGTAATGTCCTCTGATATCACATAATAACAGTCTGGACATGCTGGGAGTTGTAGTTCTCTCCTCTTATACCTCCTCCTGTAATGTCCTCTGATATCACATAATAACAGCCTGGACATGCTGGTAGTTGTAGTTCTCTCCTCTTATGTCTCCTCCCTGTAATGTCCTCTTATATCACATAATAACAGCATGGACATGCTGGGAGTTGTAGTTCTCTCCTCTTATACCTCCTCCTGTAATGTCCTTTGATATCACATAATAACAGTCTGGACATGCTGGGAGTTGTAGTCTCCTCTTAAATATCCTCCTGTAATGTCCTCTGATATCACATAATAACAGTCCGGACATGCTGGGAGTTTTAGTCCTCTCCTCTTATATCTCCTCCTGTAATGTCCTCTGATATCACATAATAACAGTCTGGACATGCTGGGAGTTGTAGTTCTCTCCTCTTATATCTCCTCCTGTAATGTCCTCTGATATCACATAATAACAGCCTGGTCATGCTGGGAGTTGTAGTCCTCTCCTCTTATATCTCCTCCTGTAATGTCCTCTGATATCACATAATATCAGCCTGGACATGCTGGGAGTTGTAGTCCTCTCCTCTTATACCTCCTGTAATGTCCTTTGAAATCACATAATAACAGTCTGGACATGCTGGGGAGTTGTAGTTCTCTCCTCTTATATCTCCTCCTGTAATGTCCTCTGATATCCCATAATAACAGTCTGGACATGCTGGGAGTTGTAGTTCTCTCCTCTTATACCTCCTCCTGTAATGTCCTCTGATATCACATAATAACAGCCTCGACATGCTGGGAGTTGTAGTCCTCTCCTCTTATATCTCCTTCTGTAATGTCATCTGATATCACATAATAACAGTCTGGACATGCTGGGAATTGTAGTCCTCTCCTCTTATACCTCCTCCTGTAATGTCCTCTGATATCACATAATAACAGCCTCGACATGCTGGGAGTTGTAGTCCTCTCCTCTTATATCTCCTCCTGTAATGTCATCTGATATCACATAATAACAGTCTGGACATGCTGGGAGTTGTAGTCCTCTCCTCTTATACCTCCTCTTGTAATGTCCTCTGATATCACATAATAACAGTCTGGACATGCTGGGAGTTGTAGTCTTCTCCTTTTAAATCTCCTGTAATGTCCTCTGATATCACATAATAACAGTCTGGACATGCTAGGAGTTGTAGTCCTCTCCTCTTATATCTCCTCCAGTAATGTCCTCTGATATCACATAATAACAGTCTGGACATGCTGGGAGTTGTAGTTCTCTCCTCTTATATCTCCTCCTGTAATGTCCTCTGATATCACATAAAAACAGTCTGGACATGCTGGGAGTTGTAGTCCTCTCCTCTTATATCTCCTCCTGTAATGTCCTCTGATATCACATAATAACAGCATGGACATGCTGGGAGTTGTAGTCCTCTCTCCTTATATCTCCTGTAATGTCCTCTGATATCACATAATAACAGCCTGGACATGCTGGGAGTTGTAGTTCTCTCCTCTTATATCTTCTCCTGTAATGTCCTCTGATATCCCATAATAACAGCTTTGACATGTTGGGAGTTGTAGTTCTCTCCTCTTATACCTCCTCCTGTAATGTCCTCGTATATCCCATAATAACAGTCTGGACATGCTGGGAGTTGTAGTTCTCTCTTATATCTCCTCCTGTAATGTCCTCAGATATCCCATAATAACAGTCTGGACATGCTGGGAGTTGTAGTTCTCTCCTCTTATACCTCCTTCTGTAATGTCCTCTGATATCACATAATAACAGCCTGGACATGCTGGGAGTTGTAGTTCTCTCCTTTTATATTCCTCGCTGTAATGTCCTTTGATATCACATAATAACAGCCTGGACATGCTGGGAGTTGTAGTTCTCTCCTCTTATATCTCCTCCTGTAATGTCCTCTGATATCCCATAGTAACAACCTGGACATGCTGGGAGTTGTAGTCCTCTCCTCTTATATCTCCTCCCTGTAATGTCCTCTGATATCACATAATAACAGTCTGGACATGCTGGGAGTTGTAGTCCTCTCCTCTTATATCTCCTCCTGTAATGTCATCTGATATCATATAATAACAGTCTGGACATGCTGGGAGTTGTAGTCCTCTCCTCTTATACCTCCTCTTGTAATGTCCTCTGATATCACATAATAACAGTCTGGACATGCTGGGAGTTGTAGTTCTCTCCTCTTATATCTCCTCCTGTAATGTCCTCTGATATCACATAATAACAGTCTGGACATGCTTGGAGTTGTAGTTCTCTCCTCTTATATCTCCTCCTGTAATGTCCTCTGATATCACATAATAACAGTCGGCACATGTTGGGAGTTGTAGTTCTCTCCTCTTATATCTCCTCCTGTAATGTCCTCTGATATCCCATAATAACAGCCTGGACATGCTGGGAGTTGTAGTTCTCTCCTCTTATATCTCCTCCTGTAATGTCCTCTGATATCACATAATAACAGTCTGGACATGCTGGGAGTTGTAGTCCTCTCCTCTTATATCTCCTCCTGTAATGTCATCTGATATATAATAACAGTCTGGACATGCTAGGAGTTGTAGTCCTCTCCTCTTATACCTCCTCTTGTAATGTCCTCTGATATCACATAATAACAGTCTGGACATGCTGGGAGTTGTAGTTCTCTCCTCTTATATCTCCTCCTGTAATGTCCTCTGATATCACATAATAACAGTCTGGACATGCTTGGAGTTGTAGTTCTCTCCTCTTATATCTCCTCCTGTAATGTCCTCTGATATCACATAATAACAGTCGGCACATGTTGGGAGTTGTAGTTCTCTCCTCTTATATCTCCTCCTGTAATGTCCTCTGATATCCCATAATAACAGCCTGGACATGCTGGGAGTTGTAGTTCTCTCCTCTTATATCTCCTCCTGTAATGTCCTCTGATATCACATAATAATAGTCTGGACATGCTGGGAGATGTAGTCCTCTCCTCTTATACCTCCTCCTGTAATGTCCTCTGATATCACATAATAACAGTCGGCACATGTTGGGAGTTGTAGTCCTCTCCTCTTATATCTCCTCCTGTAATGTCCTCTGATATCACATAATAACACCCTGGACATGCTGGGAGTTGTAGTTCTCTCCTCTTATATCTCCTCCTGTAATGTCCTCTGATATCACATAATAACAGTCTGGACATGCTGGGAGTTGTAGTTCTCTCCTCTTATACCTCCCCCTGTAATGTCCTCTAATAGCACATAATAAACAGTCTGGACATGCTGGGAGTTGTAGTCCTCTCCTCTTATACCTCCTCCTGTAATGTCCTCTGATATCACATAATAACAGTCTGGACATGCTGGGAGTTGTAGTCCTCTCATCTTATATCTCCTCCTGTAATGTCCTCTGATATCACATAATAACAGCCTGGACATGCTGGGAGTTGTAGTCCTCTCCTCTCATATCTCCTCCTGTAATGTCCTCTGATATCACATAATAACAGTCTGGACATGCTGGGAGTTGTAGTCCTCTCCTCTCATATCTCCTCCTGTAATGTCCTCTGATATCACATAATAACAGTCTGGACATGCTGGGAGTTGTAGTCCTCTCCTCTCATATCTCTCCTGTAATGTCCTCTGATATCACATAATAACAGTCTGGACATGCTGGGAGTTGTAGTCCTCTCCTCTCATATCTCCTCCTGTAATGTCCTCTGATATCACATAATAACAGTCTGGACATGCTGGGAGTTGTAGTTCTCTCCTCTTATATCTCCTCCAGTATTGTCCTCCTATATCACATAATAAAAGTCTGGACATGCTGGGAGTTGTAGTTCTCTCCTCTTATATCTCCTGTAATGTCCTCTGATATTCCATAATAACAGTCTGGACATGCTGGGAGTTGTAGTCCTCTCTTCTTATATCTCCTCCTGTAATGTCCTCTGATATCACATAATAACAGTCTGGACATGCTGGGAGTTGTAGTTCTCTCCTCTTATATCTCCTCCTGTAATGTCCTCTGATATCACATAATAATAGTCTGGACATGCTGGTAGTTGTAGTTCTCTCCTCTTATTTCTCCTCCTGTAATGTCCTCTGATATCACATAATAACAGCCTCGACATGCTGGGAGTTGTAGTTCTCGCCTTTTATACCTCCTCCTGTAATGTCCTCTGATATCACATAATAACAGTCTGGACATGCTGGGAGTTGTAGTCCTCTCCTCTTATATCTCCTCCTGTAATGTCCTCTGATATCACATAATAACAGTCTGGACATGCTGGGAGTTGTAGTTCTCTCCTCTTATACCTCCTCCTGTAATGTCCTCTGATATCACATAATAACAGTCTGGACATGCTGGGAGTTGTAGGTCCTCTCCTCTTATATATCCTGTAATGTCCTCTGATATCACATAATAACAGGCTGGACATGCTGAGAGTTGTAGTTCTCTCCTCTTATGTCTCCTCCCTGTAATGTCCTCTTATATCACATAATAACCGCATGGACATGCTGGGAGTTGTAGTTCTCTCCTCTTATACCTCCTCCTGTAATGTCCTTTGATATCACATAACAACAGTCTGGACATGCTTAGAGTTGTAGTTCTCTCCTCTTATATCTCCTCCTGTAATGTCCTCTGATATTCACATAATAACAATCTGGATATGCTGGGAGTTGTAGTCCTCTTCTCTTATATCTCCTCCTGTAATGTCCTCTGATATCACATAATAACAGTCTGGACATGCTGGGAGTTGTAGTCCTCTCCTCTTATGTCTCCTCCCTGTAATGTCCTCTTATATCACATAATAACAGCATGGACATGCTGGGAGTTGTAGTTCTCTCCTCTTATACCTCCTCCTGTAATGTCCTTTGATATCACATAATAACAGTCTGGATATGCTGGGAGTTGTAGTCCTCTCCTCTTATATCTCCTCCTGTAATGTCCTCTGATATCACATAATAACAGTCTGGACATGCTGGGAGTTGTAGTCCTCTCCTCTTATATATCCTGTAATGTCCTCTGATATCACATAATAACAGGCTGGACATGCTGAGAGTTGTAGTTCTCTCCTCTTATGTCTCCTCCCTGTAATGTCCTCTTATATCACATAATAACAGCATGGACATGCTGGGAGTTGTAGTTCTCTCCTCTTATACCTCCTCCTGTAATGTCCTTTGATATCACATAACAACAGTCTGGACATGCTTAGAGTTGTAGTTCTCTCCTCTTATATCTTCCTGTAATGTCCTCTGATATCACATAATAACAGTCTGGACATGCTGGGAGTTGTAGTTCTCTCCTCTTATACCTCCTCCTGTAATGTCCTCTAAAATACCATAATAACAGTCTTGACATGCTGGGAGTTGTAGTTCTCTCCTCTTATACCTCCTCCTGTAATGTCCTCTGATATCACATAATAACAGTCTGGACATGCTGGGAGTTGTAGTTCTCTCCTCTTATACCTCCTACCGTAATGTCCTCTGATATACCATAATAACAGTCTGGACATGCTGGGAGTTGTAGTCCTCTCCTCTTATATCTCCTCCTGTAATGTCCTCTGATATCACATAATAACAGTCTTGACATGCTGGGAGTTGTAGTCTCCTCTTAAATATCCTCCTGTAAATGTCCTCTGATATCACATAATAACAGTCCGGACATGCTGGGAGTTGTAGTTCTCTCCTCTTATACCTCCTCCTGTAATGTCCTCTGATATCACATAATAACAGCCTGGTCATGCTGGGAGTTGTAGTCCTCTACTCTTATATCTCCTCCTGTTATCTCCTCCTGTAATGTCCTCTGATATCACATAATAACAGTCTGGACATGCTGGGAGTTGTAGTTCTCTCCTCTTATATCTCCTCCTGTAATGTCCTCTGATATCACATAATAACAGTCTGGACATGCTGGGAGTTGTATTTCTCTCCTCTTATATCACCTCCTGTAATGTCCTCTGATATCACACAATAACAGTCTGGACATGCTGGGAGTTGTAGTTCTCTCATATCTCCTCCTGTAATGTCCTCTGATATCACATAATAACAGTCTGGACATGCTGGGAGTTGTAGTACTCTCCTCTTATATCTCCTCTTGTAATATCCTCTGATATCCCATAATAACAGCCTGGACATGCTGGGAGTTGTAGTTCTCTCCTCTTATATCTCCTCCTGTAATGTCCTCTGATATCACATAATAACAGTCTGGACATGCTGGGAGTTGTAGTTCTCTCCTCTTATACCTCCTCGTGTAATGTCCTCTGATATCACATAATAACAGCCTCGACATGCTGGGAGTTGTAGTCCTCTCCTCTTATATCTCATCCTGTAATGTCATCTGATATCACATAATAACAGTCTGGACATGCTGGGAATTGTAGTTCTCTCCTCTTATACCTCCTCCTGTAATGTCCTCTGATATCACATAATAACAGCCTGGACATGCTGGGAGTTGTAGTTCTCTCCTCTTATACCTCCTCCTGTAATGTCCTCTGATATCACATAATAACAGCCTCGACATGCTGGGAGTTGTAGTCCTCTCCTCTTATATCTCCTCCTGTAATGTCATCTGATATCACATAATAACAGTCTGGACATGCTGGGAGTTGTAGTCCTCTCCTCTTATATCTCCTCCTGTAATGTCCTCTGATATCACATAATAACAGTCTGGACATGCTGGGAGTTGTAGTCTTTTCCTCTTAAATCTCCTGTAATGTCCTCTGATATCACATAATAACAGTCTGGACATGCTGGGAGTTGTAGTCTTTTCCTCTTAAATCTCCTGTAATGTCCTCTGATATCACATAATAACAGCCTGGACATGCTGGGAGTTGTAGTTCTCTCCTCTTATATCTTCTCCTGTAATGTCCTCTGATATCCCATAATAACAGCTTTGACATGTTGGGAGTTGTAGTTCTCTCCTCTTATATCTCCTCCTGTAATGTCCTCTGATATCCATAATAACAGTCTGGACATGCTGGGAGTTGTAGTTCTCTCCTCTTATATCTCCTCCTGTAATGTCCTCTGATATCCATAATAACAGTCTGGACATGCTGGGAGTTGTAGTTCTCTCCTCTTATACCTCCTCCTGTAATGTCCTCGTATATCCCATAATAACAGTCTGGACATGCTGGGAGTTGTAGTCCTCTCCTCTTATACCTCCTCCTGTAATGTCCTCGTATATCCCATAATAACAGCCTGGACATGCTGGGAGTTGTAGTTCTCTCTTATATCTCCTCCTGTAATGTCCTCTGAAATCACATAATAACAGCCTGGACATGCTGGGAGTTGTAGTTCTCTCCTCTTATACCTCCTTCTGTAATGTCCTCTGATATCCCATAATAACAGTCTGGACATGCTGGGAGTTGTAGTTCTCTCCTCTTATACCTCCTTCTGTAATGTCCTCTGATATCACATAATAACAGTCTTCACATGCTGGGAGTTGTAGTTCTCTCCTCTTATATCTCCTCCTGTAATGTCCTCTGATATCACATAATAACAGTCTGGACATGCTGGGAGTTGTAGTTCTCTCCTCTTATACCTCCCCCTGTAATGTCCTCTAATAGCACATAATAACAGTCTGGACATGCTGGGAGTTGTAGTCCTCTCCTCTTATACCTCCTCCTGTAATGTCCTCTGATATCACATAATAACAGTCTGGACATGCTGGGAGTTGTAGTCCTCTCATCTTATATCTCCTCCTGTAATGTCCTCTGATATCACATAATAACAGCCTGGACATGCTGGGAGTTGTAGTCCTCTCCTCTCATATCTCCTCCTGTAATGTCCTCTGATATCACATAATAACAGTCTGGACATGCTGGGAGTTGTAGTCCTCTCCTCTCATATCTCCTCCTGTAATGTCCTCTGATATCACATAATAACAGTCTGGACATGCTGGGAGTTGTAGTCCTCTCCTCTTATATCTCCTCCTGTAATGTCCTCTGATATCACATAATAACAGTCTGGACATGCTGGGAGTTGTAGTCTTCTCTTAAATATCCTCCTGTAATGTCCTCTGATATCACATAATAACAGCCTGGACATGCTGGGAGTTGTAGTTCTCTACTCTTATATCTCCTCCTGTAATGTCCTCTGATATCACATAATATCAGCCTGGACATGCTGGGAGTTGTAGTCCTCTCATCTTATACCTCCTGTAATGTCCTCTGATATTACATAATAACAGCCTGGACATGCTGGGAGTTGTAGTTCTCTCCTCTTATATCTCCTCCTGTAATGTCCTCTGATATCCCATAATAACCGTCTGGACATGCTGGGAGTTGTAGTCCTCTCCTCTTATATCTCCTCCTGTAATGTCCTCTGATATCACATAATAACAGCCTCGACATGCTGGGAGTTGTAGTCCTCTCCTCTTATACCTCCTCTTGTAATGTCCTCTGATATCACATAATAACAGTCTGGACATGCTGGGAGTTGTAGTCTTCTCCTCTTAAATCTCCTGTAATGTCCTCTGATATCACATAATAACAGTCTGGACATGCTGGGAGTTGTAGTTCTCTCCTCTTATATCTCCTCCAGTATTGTCCTCCTATATCACATAATAAAAGTCTGGACATGCTGGGAGTTGTAGTTCTCTCCTCTTATATCTCCTGTAATGTCCTCTGATATCACATAATAACAGTCTGGACATGCTGGGAGTTGTAGTTCTCTCCTCTTATATCTCCTCCTGTAATGTCCTCTGATATCACATAATAATAGTCTGGACATGCTGGTAGTTGTAGTTCTCGCCTTTTATACCTCCTCCTGTAATGTCCTCTGATATCACATAATAACAGTCTGGACATACTGGGAGTTGTAGTCCTCTCCTCTTATATCTCCTCCTGTAATGTCCTCTGATATCACATAATAACAGTCTGGACATGCTGGGAGTTGTAGTCTTCTCTTCTTATATCTCCTCCTGTAATGTCCTCTGATATCACATAATAGCAGTCTGGACATGCTGGGAGTTGTAGTTCTCTCCTCTTATTTCTCCTCCTGTAATGTCCTCTGATGTCACATAATAACAGTCTGGACATGCTGGGAGTTGTAGTCCTCTCCTCTTATATCTCCTCCTGTAATGTCCTCTGATATCACATAATAACAGTCTGGACATGCTGGGAGTTGTAGTTCTCTCCTCTTATATCTCCTCCTGTAATGTCCTCTGTTATCCCATAATAACAGTCTGGACATGCTGGGAGTTGTAGTCCTCTCCTCTTATATCTCCTCCTGTAATGTCCTCTGATATCACATAATAACAGTCTGGACATGCTGGGAGTTGTAGTCCTCTCCTCTTATATATCCTGTAATGTCCTCTGATATCACATAATAACAGGCTGGACATGCTGAGAGTTGTAGTTCTCTCCTCTTATGTCTCCTCCCTGTAATGTCCTCTTATATCACATAATAACAGCATGGACATGCTGGGAGTTGTAGTTCTCTCCTCTTATACCTCCTCCTGTAATGTCCTTTGATATCACATAACAACAGTCTGGACATGCTTAGAGTTGTAGTTCTCTCCTCTTATATCTCCTCCTGTAATGTCCTCTGATATCACATAATAACAGTCTGGACATGCTGGGAGTTGCAGTTCTCTCCTCATATCTCCTCCTGTAATGTCCTCTGATATCACATAATAACAGTCTGGATATGCTGGGAGTTGTAGTTCTCTCCTCTTATATCTCCTCCTGTAATGTCCTCTGATATCACATAATAACAGCCTGGACATGCTGGGAGTTGTAGTTCTCTCCTCTTATATCTTCCTGTAATGTCCTCTGATATCACATAATAACAGTCTGGACATGCTGGGAGTTGTAGTCCTCTCCTCTTATATCTCCTCCTGTAATGTCCTCTGATATACCATAATAACAGTCTTGACATGCTGGGAGTTGTAGTTCTCTCCTCTTATACCTCCTCCTGTAATGTCCTCTGATATCACATAATAACAGTCTGGACATGCTGGGAGTTGTAGTTCTCTCCTCTTATACCTCCTCCTGTAATGTCCTCTGATATCCCATAATAACAGTCTGGACATGCTGGGAGTTGTAGTCCTCTCCTCTTATATCTCCTCCTGTAATGTCCTCTTATATCACATAATAACAGTCTTGACATGCTGGGAGTTGTAGTCTCCTCTTAAATATCCTCCTGTAATGCCCTCTGATATCACATAATAACAGTCCGGACATGCTGGGAGTTGTAGTTCTCTCCTCTTATACCTCCTCCTGTAATGTCCTCTGATATCACATAATAACAGCCTGGTCATGCTGGGAGTTGTAGTCCTCTACTCTTATATCTCCTCCTGTTATCTCCACCTGTAATGTCCTCTTATATCACATAATATCAGCCTGGACATGCTGGGAGTTGTAGTCCTCTCCTCTTATACCTCCTGTAATGTCCTTTGAAATCACATAATAACAGTCTGGACATGCTGGGAGTTGTAGTTCTCTCCTATTATATCTCCTCCTGTAATGTCCTCTGATATCACATAATAACAGTCTGGACATGCTGGGAGTTGTAGTTCTCTCCTCTTATATCACCTCCTGTGATGTCCTCTGATATCACACAATAACAGTCTGGACATGCTGGGAGTTGTAGTTCTCTCATATCTCCTCCTGTAATATCCTCTGATATCACATAATAACAGTCTGGACATGCTGGGAGTTGTAGTACTCTCCTCTTATATCTCCTCTTGTAATATCCTGATATCCCATAATAACAGCCTGGACATGCTGGGAGTTGTAGTTCTCTCCTCTTATATCTCCTCCTGTAATGTCCTCTGATATCGCATAATAACAGTCGGCACATGTTGGGAGTTGTAGTTCTCTCCTCTTATACCTCCTCGTGTAATGTCCTCTGATATCACATAATAACAGCCTCGACATGCTGGGAGTTGTAGTCCTCTCCTCTTATATCTCATCCTGTAATGTCATCTGATATCACATAATAACAGTCTGGACATGCTGGGAATTGTAGTTCTCTCCTCTTATACCTCCTCCTGTAATGTCCTCTGATATCACATAATAACAGCCTGGACATGCTGGGAGTTGTAGTTCTCTCCTCTTATACCTCCTCCTGTAATGTCCTCTGATATCACATAATAACAGCCTCGACATGCTGGGAGTTGTAGTCCTCTCCTCTTATATCTCCTCCTGTAATGTCATCTGATATCACATAATAACAGTCTGGACATGCTGGGAGTTGTAGTCCTCTCCTCTTATACCTCCTCTTGTAATGTCCTCTGATATCACATAATAACAGTCTGGACATGCTGGGAGTTGTAGTCTTTTCCTCTTAAATCTCCTGTAATGTCCTCTGATATCACATAATAACAGCCTGGACATGCTGGGAGTTGTAGTTCTCTCCTCTTATATCTTCTCCTGTAATGTCCTCTGATATCCCATAATAACAGCTTTGACATGTTGGGAGTTGTAGTTCTCTCCTCTTATATCTCCTCCTGTAATGTCCTCTGATATCCATAATAACAGTCTGGACATGCAGGGAGTTGTAGTCCTCTCCTCTTATACCTCCTCCTGTAATGTCCTCGTATATCCCATAATAACAGCCTGGACATGCTGGGAGTTGTATTTCTCTCTTATATCTCCTCCTGTAATGTCCTCTGAAATCACATAATAACAGCCTGGACATGCTGGGAGTTGTAGTTCTCTCCTCTTATACCTCCTTCTGTAATGTCCTCTGATATCACATAATAACAGTCTGGACATGCTGGGAGTTGTAGTCCTCTCCTCTTATATCTCCTCCTGTAATGTCCTCTGATATCACATAATAACAGTCTGGACATGCTGGGAGTTGTAGTTCTCTCCTCTTATACCTCCCCCTGTAATGTCCTCTAATAGCACATAATAACAGTCTGGACATGCTGGGAGTTGTAGTCCTCTCCTCTTATACCTCCTCCTGTAATGTCCTCTGATATCACATAATAACAGTCTGGACATGCTGGGAGTTGTAGTCCTCTCATCTTATATCTCCTCCTGTAATGTCCTCTGATATCACATAATAACAGCCTGGACATGCTGGGAGTTGTAGTCCTCTCCTCTCATATCTCCTCCTGTAATGTCCTCTGATATCACATAATAACAGTCTGGACATGCTGGGAGTTGTAGTCCTCTCCTCTCATATCTCCTCCTGTAATGTCCTCTGATATCACATAATAACAGTCTGGACATGCTGGGAGTTGTAGTCCTCTCCTCTTATATCTCCTCCTGTAATGTCCTCTGATATCACATAATAACAGTCTGGACATGCTGGGAGTTGTAGTCTTCTCTTAAATATCCTCCTGTAATGTCCTCTGATATCACATAATAACAGTCCGGACATGCTGGGAGTTGTAGTTCTCTCCTCTTATACCTCCTCCTGTAATGTCCTCTGATATAACATAATAACAGCCTGGACATGCTGGGAGTTGTAGTTCTCTACTCTTATATCTCCTCCTGTAATGTCCTCTGATATCACATAATATCAGCCTGGACATGCTGGGAGTTGTAGTCCTCTCATCTTATACCTCCTGTAATGTCCTCTGATATTACATAATAACAGTCTGGACATGCTGGGAGTTGTAGTTCTCTCCTCTTATATCTCCTCCTGTAATGTCCTCTGATATCCCATAATAACCGTCTGGACATGCTGGGAGTTGTAGTCCTCTCCTCTTATATCTCCTCCTGTAATGTCCTCTGATATCACATAATAACAGCCTCGACATGCTGGGAGTTGTAGTCCTCTCCTCTTATATCTCCTCCTGTAATGTCCTCTGATATCACATAATAACAGTCTGGACATGCTGGGAGTTGTAGTTCTCTCCTCTTATATCTCCTCCTTAATGTCCTCTGATATCACATAATAACAGCCTGGACATGCTGGGAGTTGTAGTCCTCTCTCCTTATATCTCCTGTAATGTCCTCTGATATCACATAATAACAGCCTGGACATGCTGGGAGTTGTAGTTCTCTCCTCTTATATCTTCTCCTGTAATGTCCTCTGATATCCCATAATAACAGCCTGGACATGTTGGGAGTTGTAGTTCTCTCATCTTATATCTCCTCCTGTAATGTCCTCTGATATCACATAATAACAGCCTGGACATGCTGGGAGTTGTAGTTCTCTCCTCTTATACCTCCTCCTGTAATGTCCTCTGATATCCATAATAACAGTCTGGACATGCTGGGAGTTATAGTTCCCTCCTCTTATACCTCCTCCTGTAATGTCCTCGTATATATCCCATAATAACAGTCTGGACATGCTGGGAGTTGTAGTTCTCTCTTATATCTCCTCCTGTAATGTCCTCTGAAATCACATAATAACAGCCTGGACATGCTGGGAGTTGTAGTTCTCTCCTCTTATACCTCCTTCTGTAATGTCCTCTGATATCACATAATAACAGCCTGGACATGCTGGGAGTTGTAGTTCTCGCCTCTTATATCTCCTCCTGTAATGTCCTCTGATATCACATAACAGTCTGGACATGCTGGGAGTTGTAGTCCTCTCCTCTTATATCTCCTCCCTGTAATGTCCTTTGATATCACATAATAACAGTCTGGACATGCTGGGAGTTGTAGTCCTCTCCTCATATATCTCCTCCTGTAATGTCATCTGATATCATATAATAACAGTCTGGACATGCTGGGAGTTGTAGTCCTCTCCTCTTATACCTCCTCTTGTAATGTCCTCTGATATCACATAATAACAGTCTGGACATGCTGGGAGTTGTAGTCTTCTCCTCTTATATCTCCTCCTGTAATGTCCTCTGATATCACATAATAACAGTCTGGACATGCTGGGAGTTGTAGTTCTCTCCTCTTATATCTCCTCCTGTAATGTCCTCTGATATCACATAATAACAGTCTGGACATGCTTGGAGTTGTAGTTCTCTCCTCTTATATCTCCTCCTGTAATGTCCTCTGATATCGCATAATAACAGTCGGCACATGTTGGGAGTTGTAGTTCTCTCCTCTTATATCTCCTCCTGTAATGTCCTCTGATATCCCATAATAACAGCCTGGACATGCTGGGAGTTGTAGTTCTCTCCTCTTATATCTCCTCCTGTAATGTCCTCTGATATCACATAATAACAGTCTGGACATGCTGGAAGTTGTAGTTCTCTCCTCTTATATCTCCTCCTGCAATGTCCTCTGATATCCCATAATAACAGTCTGGACATGCTGGGAGTTGTAGTTCTCCTCTTATATCTCCTGTAATGTCCTCTGATATCACATAATAACAATATGGACATGATGGGTGTTGTAGTACTCTACTCTTATATCTCCTCCTGTAATGTCCTCTGATATCCCATAATAACAGCCTGGACATGCTGAGAGTTGTAGTTCTCTCCTCTTATATCTCCCCTTGTAAT
Organism: Rhinoderma darwinii; assembly: GCF_050947455.1. NCBI lineage: Eukaryota > Metazoa > Chordata > Amphibia > Anura > Rhinodermatidae > Rhinoderma > Rhinoderma darwinii. The sequence continues at coordinate 667,188,284 of NC_134687.1, forward strand.
GTCATCTGATATCACATAATAACAGTCTGGACATGCTGGGAGTTGTAGTTCTCTCCTCTTATATCTCCTCCTGTAATGTCCTCTGATATCACATAATAACTGTCTGGACATGCTGGGAGTTGTAGTTCTCTCCTCTTATACCTCATCCCTGTAATGTCCTCTAATATCACATAATAACAGCCTGGACATGTAGGGAGTTGTAGTTCTCTCCTCTTATATCTCCTCCTGTAATGTCCTCTGATATCACATAATAACAGTCTGGACATGCTGGGAGTTGTAGTTCTCTCCTCTTATATCTCCTCCAGTATTGTCCTCCTATATCACATAATAAAAGTCTGGACATGCTGGGAGTTGTAGTTCTCTCCTCTTATATCTCCTGTAATGTCCTCTGATATCACATAATAACAGTCTGGACATGCTGGGAGTTGTAGTTCTCTCCTCTTATATCTCCTCCTGTAATGTCCTCTGATATCACATAATAACAGTCTGGACATGCTGGTAGTTGTAGTTCTCTCCTCTTATTTCTCCTCCTGTAATGTCCTCTGATATCACATAATAACAGCCTGGACATGCTGGGAGTTGTAGTTCTCGCCTTTTATACCTCCTCCTGTAATGTCCTCTGATATCACATAATAACAGTCTGGACATGCTGGGAGTTGTAGTCCTCTCCTCTTATATATCCTGTAATGTCCTCTGATATCACATAATAACAGGCTGGACATGCTGGGAGTTGTAGTTCTCTCCTCTTATGTCTCCTCCCTGTAATGTCCTCTTATATCACATAATAACAGCATGGACATGCTGGGAGTTGTAGTTCTCTCCTCTTATACCTCCTCCTGTAATGTCCTTTGATATCACATAACAACAGTCTGGACATGCTTAGAGTTGTAGTTCTCTCCTCTTATATCTCCTCCTGTAATGTTCTCTGATATCACATAATAACAGTCTGGACATGCTGGGAGTTGTAGTTCTCTCCTCTTATATCTCCTCCTGTAATGTCCTCTGATATCACATAATAACAGTCTGGACATGCTGGGACTTGTAGTTCTCTCCTCTTATATCTTCCTGTAATGTCCTCTGATATCCCATAATAACAGTCTGGACATGCTGGGAGTTGTAGTCCTCTCATTTTATACCTCCTCCTGTAATGTCCTCTGATATCACATAATAACAGTCTGGACATGCTGCGAGTTGTAGTTCTCTCCTCTTATATCTCCTCCTGTAATGTCCTCTGATATCACATAATAACAGTCTGGACATGCTGGGAGTTGTAGTTCTCTCCTCTTATACCTCCTCCTGTAATGTCCTGATATCACATAATAACAGCCTGGACATGCTGGGAGTTGTAGTTCTCTCCTCTTATATCTCCTCCTGTAATGTCCTCTGATATACCATAATAACAGTCTTGACATGCTGGGAGTTTTAGTTCTCTCCTCTTATATCTCCCTGTATTGTCCTCTGATATCACATAATAACAGTCTGGACATGCTGGGAGTTGTAGTCCTCTCCTCTTATATCTCCTCCTGTAATGTCCTCTGATATCACATAATAACAGTCTGGACATGCTGGGAGTTGTAGTTCTCTCCTCTTATATCTCCTCCTGTAATGTCCTCTGATATCACATAATAACAGTCTGGACATGCTGGGAGTTGTAGTCTCCTCTTAAATATCCTCCTGTAATGTCCTCTGATATCACATAATAACAGTCCGGACATGCTGGGAGTTTTAGTCCTCTCCTCTTATATCTCCTCCTGTAATGTCCTCTGATATCACATAATAACAGTCTGGACATGCTGGGAGTTGTAGTTCTCTCCTCTTATATCTCCTCCTGTAATGTCCTCTGATATCACATAATAACAGCCTGGTCATGCTGGGAGTTGTAGTCCTCTCCTCTTATATCTCCTCCTGTAATGTCCTCTGATATCACATAATATCAGCCTGGACATGCTGGGAGTTGTAGTCCTCTCCTCTTATACCTCCTGTAATGTCCTTTGAAATCACATAATAACAGTCTGGACATGCTGGGAGTTGTAGTTCTCTCCTCTTATATCTCCTCCTGTAATGTCCTCTGATATCCCATAATAACAGTCTGGACATGCTGGGAGTTGTAGTTCTCTCCTCTTATACCTCCTCCTGTAATGTCCTCTGATATCACATAATAACAGCCTCGACATGCTGGGAGTTGTAGTCCTCTCCTCTTATATCTCCTTCTGTAATGTCATCTGATATCACATAATAACAGTCTGGACATGCTGGGAATTGTAGTCCTCTCCTCTTATACCTCCTCCTGTAATGTCCTCTGATATCACATAATAACAGCCTCGACATGCTGGGAGTTGTAGTCCTCTCCTCTTATATCTCCTCCTGTAATGTCATCTGATATCACATAATAACAGTCTGGACATGCTGGGAGTTGTAGTCCTCTCCTCTTATACCTCCTCTTGTAATGTCCTCTGATATCACATAATAACAGTCTGGACATGCTGGGAGTTGTAGTCTTCTCCTTTTAAATCTCCTGTAATGTCCTCTGATATCACATAATAACAGTCTGGACATGCTAGGAGTTGTAGTCCTCTCCTCTTATATCTCCTCCTGTAATGTCCTCTGATATCACATAATAACAGTCTGGACATGCTGGGAGTTGTAGTTCTCTCCTCTTATATCTCCTCCTGTAATGTCCTCTGATATCACATAAAAACAGTCTGGACATGCTGGGAGTTGTAGTCCTCTCCTCTTATATCTCCTCCTGTAATGTCCTCTGATATCACATAATAACAGCATGGACATGCTGGGAGTTGTAGTCCTCTCTCCTTATATCTCCTGTAATGTCCTCTGATATCACATAATAACAGCCTGGACATGCTGGGAGTTGTAGTTCTCTCCTCTTATATCTTCTCCTGTAATGTCCTCTGATATCCCATAATAACAGCTTTGACATGTTGGGAGTTGTAGTTCTCTCCTCTTATACCTCCTCCTGTAATGTCCTCGTATATCCCATAATAACAGTCTGGACATGCTGGGAGTTGTAGTTCTCTCTTATATCTCCTCCTGTAATGTCCTCAGATATCCCATAATAACAGTCTGGACATGCTGGGAGTTGTAGTTCTCTCCTCTTATACCTCCTTCTGTAATGTCCTCTGATATCACATAATAACAGCCTGGACATGCTGGGAGTTGTAGTTCTCTCCTTTTATATCTCCTCCCTGTAATGTCCTTTGATATCACATAATAACAGCCTGGACATGCTGGGAGTTGTAGTTCTCTCCTCTTATATCTCCTCCTGTAATGTCCTCTGATATCCCATAGTAACAACCTGGACATGCTGGGAGTTGTAGTCCTCTCCTCTTATATCTCCTCCCTGTAATGTCCTCTGATATCACATAATAACAGTCTGGACATGCTGGGAGTTGTAGTCCTCTCCTCTTATATCTCCTCCTGTAATGTCATCTGATATCATATAATAACAGTCTGGACATGCTGGGAGTTGTAGTCCTCTCCTCTTATACCTCCTCTTGTAATGTCCTCTGATATCACATAATAACAGTCTGGACATGCTGGGAGTTGTAGTTCTCTCCTCTTATATCTCCTCCTGTAATGTCCTCTGATATCACATAATAACAGTCTGGACATGCTTGGAGTTGTAGTTCTCTCCTCTTATATCTCCTCCTGTAATGTCCTCTGATATCACATAATAACAGTCGGCACATGTTGGGAGTTGTAGTTCTCTCCTCTTATATCTCCTCCTGTAATGTCCTCTGATATCCCATAATAACAGCCTGGACATGCTGGGAGTTGTAGTTCTCTCCTCTTATATCTCCTCCTGTAATGTCCTCTGATATCACATAATAACAGTCTGGACATGCTGGGAGTTGTAGTCCTCTCCTCTTATATCTCCTCCTGTAATGTCATCTGATATATAATAACAGTCTGGACATGCTAGGAGTTGTAGTCCTCTCCTCTTATACCTCCTCTTGTAATGTCCTCTGATATCACATAATAACAGTCTGGACATGCTGGGAGTTGTAGTTCTCTCCTCTTATATCTCCTCCTGTAATGTCCTCTGATATCACATAATAACAGTCTGGACATGCTTGGAGTTGTAGTTCTCTCCTCTTATATCTCCTCCTGTAATGTCCTCTGATATCACATAATAACAGTCGGCACATGTTGGGAGTTGTAGTTCTCTCCTCTTATATCTCCTCCTGTAATGTCCTCTGATATCCCATAATAACAGCCTGGACATGCTGGGAGTTGTAGTTCTCTCCTCTTATATCTCCTCCTGTAATGTCCTCTGATATCACATAATAATAGTCTGGACATGCTGGGAGATGTAGTCCTCTCCTCTTATACCTCCTCCTGTAATGTCCTCTGATATCACATAATAACAGTCGGCACATGTTGGGAGTTGTAGTCCTCTCCTCTTATATCTCCTCCTGTAATGTCCTCTGATATCACATAATAACACCCTGGACATGCTGGGAGTTGTAGTCCTCTCCTCTTATATATCCTCCTGTAATGTCCTCTGATATCACATAATAACACCCTGGACATGCTGGGAGTTGTAGTCCTCTCCTCTTATATCTCCTCCTGTAATGTCCTCTGATATCACATAATAACAGTCTGGACATGCTGGGAGTTGTAGTTCTCTCCTCTTATATCTCCTCCTGTAATGTCCTCTGATATCACATAACATTCTGGACATGCTGGGAGTTGTAGTTCTCTCCTCTTATACCTCCTCCCTGTAATGTCCTCTGATATCACATAATAACAGTCTGGACATGCTGGGAGTTGTAGTTCTCTCCTCTTATATCTCCTCCTGTAACGTCCTCTGATATCACATAATAACAGTCTGGACATGCTGGGAGTTGTAGTCCTCTCCTCTTATATCTCCTCCTGTAATGTCCTCTGATATCACATAATAACAGCCTGGACATTCTGGGAGTTGTATTCCTCTCCTCTTATATTTCCTTCCTGTAGATAATGACACTCCCTCCACCAGGACGCTCCCTCCACCATGACGCTCCCTCCACCATGACGCTCCCTCCATCATGACGCTCCCTCCACTATGACGCTCCCCCCACCATGACGCTCCTCCCATCATGACGCTCCCTCTACCATGACGCTCCAACCTCCATGACGATCTCTTAACCTTGACGCTCCATCCTACATGACGCTCCCTCCACCATGACGCACAATCCACCATGATTTCCCACCATGCTCCCCCCACCATGACGCTCCCCCCACCATGACGCTCCCCCCACCATGAAACACCCTCCACAAAGACACTCCCTCCACCATGATGCTCCGTCCTCCATGACGCTCCCTCCACCATGATTCCCCACCATGCTCCCCCCACCATGACGCTCCCCCAAGCTGCTCCCTCCACCATGACGCCCCCTACACCATAACGCTCCATCCACAATGACGCCCCCTCCACCATGACGCCCCCTCCACCATGACGCTCCCTCCACCATGGCGCTCCCTCCACCATTTTCCATCAATGATCTCCAGGCGTCCAGACCATGAGGTATCAATGCAGACCCAAACCATAAGGTTCCCTCCACCATGACACTCCCCCCCACCATGAACATCCCTCCACCATGACGCTCCAGCCACGATGATGCTCCCCCTACCATGACGCTCCCTCCACCATGACATTGCCTCCACAATTCTCCCTCCACCATGACACTGCCTCCACCATTCTCCCTCCACCATGAGGCTCCCCCCACCATGACACTGCCTCCACTATTCTCCTTCCACCATGACGCTCCATCCACCATGATGCCCCCTCCACAATGACGCTCCATCCACCATGACCCTCCCTCCACCATGACGCTCCATCCACCATGCTCCCTCCACCATGGGGCTCCCCCACCACGACCCTCTGTCCATCATGAAGCTACCCTCCACCATGACGCTCCCTCCACCATGACGCTCCCTCCACCATGATGCCCCCACCATGATTCCCCCCATCAATCCTGAGTAGATTACTTGTGTGCTTTATAGCATTGTCTTGCAGCATCACCCAATGTCTCTTCAGCCTGAGGTCATGGACTGCCCCTCTAATATGTTTAGTTACAAGTAAGAAACCATTTTCCATCAATGATCTCCAGGCGTCCAGACCATGAGGTATCAAAGCAGCCCCAAACAATAAGGTTCCCTCCACCATGACACTCCCCCCCACCATGAACATCCCTCCACCATGACGCTCCAGCCACCATGATGCTCCCCCCCACCATGACGCTCCCTCCACCATGACACTGTCTCCACCATTCTTCCTCCACCATGACACTGCCTCCACAATTCTCCCTCCACCATGACACTGCCTCCACCATGAGGCTCCCCCCACCATGACACTGCCTTCACCATTCCCCTTCCACCATGACGCTCCATCCACCATAATGCTCCCTCCACAATGACGCTCCATCCACTATGACGCTACCTCCACCATGCCCCCTCTACCATGACCCTCCCTCCACCATGACGCTCCCTCCACCATGACCCTCCTTCCACCATGACGCTCCCTCCACCATGCTCCCTCCACCATGAGGCTCCCCCACCATGACCCTCTGTCCATCATGAAGCTACTTTCCACCATGACGCTCCCTCCACCATGACGCTCCCTCCACCATGACGCTCCCTCCAGCATGACGCCCCCCACCATGATTCCCCCCATCATTCCTGAGTAGATTACTTGTGTGCTTTAAAGCATTGTCTTGTAGAATCCGCTCTTATATGTTTAGTTACAAGTAAGAAACCATTTTTCATCAATAATCTTCAAGCGTCCAGACCCTGACGCATCAAAGCAACCCCAAACCATGACGCTCCCCCCATCATGACCCTCTCCCCACTATGCCGCTGCCTCCCCCATGCCGCTCCCTCCACCATGACGTCCCTCCACCATGACGCTCCCTCCACCATGCTCCCTCCACCATGACGTCCATCCACCATGATGCTACCTCCACCATGCTCCCTTCATCATGACGCTCCATCCACCATGACGCTCTCGCCACCATTGTCGAGTAGTTTACTTGTGTGCATTGTTTTGTAGCATCACCCAATGTCTCTTCAGCCTGAGGTCATGGACTGCCCCTCTTATATGTTTAGTTAAGTGTAAGAAAACATTTTTCATCAATGATCTCCAGCCATCCAGACCCTGAGGTATCAAAGCAGCCCCAAACCATGACGTTCCCTCCACCATGACGCTCCATCCACCATGACGCTCCCCCCATGACGTTCCCTCCACCATGATGCTTTATCTACCATGACGTGCCCCACCATGACGCTCCCTTCACTCACACTCCCTCCCCTCCACCCTGACACTCTCTCTTCCATTGTCCTGTGGCATCACCCAATGTCTCTTCAGCCTAAGGTCATGGACTGCCCCTCTTATATCTTTAGTTACAAGTAAGAAACCATTTTTCATAAATGATCTCCAGACATCCAGATCCAGAGGCATCAAAGCAGCCCAAAACTTTGACGCTCCCTCCACCATGACGCTCCCTCCACTATGATGCTCCCTCTACCATTTTGCTGTCTCAACCATGTCTCTGTCTCCACCATGACAGTCCCTCCACCATTGTCCTGTGGCATCACCCAATGTCTCTTCAGCCTGAGGTCATGGACTGCCCCTCTTATCTGTTTAGTTACAAGTAAGAGACCATTTTTCATCAATGATTGGAAGGGTTTTCCCAGTGGAGAATATTTCTGCGATCTGCAATACGGACGAAGGTCTTCCCAGGAGGAATATCTCTAATTTGCAAAGGATTGCTGGGAATAACACTGGAAGGGTCTATCTTATATCGAGGGATCTCTTCAGAGTCTTTGTAATGACAGGGTAGGGAGACAGACAGGTGAGCCCTAATCTACCCGCCACTCAGTCCCTGCCTACTTGCAACGACCCGTCCTAAGCGACGGGGTACAACTGGGCGACGGTCCCTACGCTCAGTAAGTGCAAGACAGACAAACAGGCAAGGGTACACAAAAGCTAGGGAAAAGGGGCAGCTGCCCATGGAGACACAGTGAGCAACAAGAGTAGTGAACGAGCTGAGTCAAACCAGGAGAGAACGAGGTACAAAACTCTGAGCAGGAGAGTGGTCAGAAAGCCAAGGTCAATAACAAGCAGAGGATGAGTAGTACAAGCAGCAGCAGCAAGCCAGGAAACAAGCATAGAAGAATCACAGGCAAAGGAGGAACAGGAAAGGCAGGTATAAATAGACAGTGGGCGGGAGCTAGCTCCGTCTGGCCAGACTGTGATAGGCTCTCCCACTCCTAAGCCTGCCATCCTGAGTGGTGGAAGATGGAGTCAGTCTCACAGACATAGGAGCAGGTGCAGACTGATTGCCCACGGGCGTCGACACAGAAGCTGTGTCTGGCAAATCCTTTACAGTAGGATAGGACGAACCTGTGGCAAGCAGCGGTGGAGAGACTTGGAGGTTGTGATGGTGCATTACGTGTGGATTATTGTGAGCCCTCAGCAGAGAGGAATGATTCTGTAATCAGGTACCACAGGTCGTGTCTCCAGCCTATTGACAATCAGATGAGTCAGAGGTGCAGCCCACAAGACATAAAGTGTTCTCATTGTCCAGTCTCCACAGGGGATCATCAGGAGACACCACAGTTATATTCAGCTCAGGTGCAGACCAGCAAACCAAACAGATCCAATTATCCCCCCCCCCCCCCTGTGTCTTCATCTTGGCTGTGGCAATACACATAGTAGTACAAAGGACCACAACTCACAGACAGTAGAACTACAAACTAAAGTCATTATAATGATGGTGACTAGAAACTGCCAAGATGTTCCTCCCCCCTTGAGGGGTATATAAGGGCTTGTCCTGGGGAGGATGGGAGTTATGGATTTAGACCTTCAGGAGAGTTGAAGCTGAGGCCGGCACTCTGAGGATGTTCCTGTGATTACCTTATTTTGGTTACTGTGCGCTGTTCCTACAGTGAAGGCTACTTTTTCTGTCAGCATTGGATGCAATAAATTGTGTTGGAGCTTCCCTGTCATCACTGGCTCTGTTGATCATGTATTAACTTAAAGAAACCACATGACAGAGCCCAATTGGAGGACCTCTGTGGAACTCCAGTTGAGAACCATGTAAACAAAGCCAAGGCAGGCTCAGCAAAATAGGATTGACTGCAATCGGCAGGACAAAGAAGACAATTTGTTCCACATGGAGGATTCTGACTTGAAGACTCAGCGGATAAGTCCTGAAGAATATAGGATCGAGCAGGGACCACCAAGGCAACAATCAGGGGTCCCTCTAGAAGAACCATGGGAAATTGAAGACGATCTACTAGATCCTGTTGAATGAAGTTTGCAGCGGATCCGGTGTCCAGGTAGGCAGAGACATTATGCGTTTTTTTCATGACAAAATGGTAATAGGAATGGACAGTTTGGGAGAAGATTTGGCAACCGGCATTGTTCCACCTACGATTTTCTCTCCAACCAACCCTAGGCGCTTGAGTTTCCTGGCTTCTGAGGACATTGACGCACAAAATGGCCTCCCAGGCCTCAATACAAAGTCCAGACGTTCATCTACACTGTTTTTCCTGAACGGACAATTTGAGTCGGTCCACTTGCAGGAGCTCTTCAGGTGGAAAAACAGTAGAGGGTAGCAGGGGTCACTGAAACATTGGTGCCAGTTTAGGGTACTTTCTGTCTCAATGATCTTACTGGACCCGTTCCTGGATTCTCATGTCAATCCGGGTTGCTAACAAAATGAGGGCATCCAGGGTGGATGGAAGATCACAGACAGCAAGCTCATCTTTTATTTGCGACGACAGTCCTTGCCAAAAGGTCGCAATTAAGGCATCATTGTTCCAGGCCAGTTCTGCTGCCAGGATGCGGAACTGGATTGCATATTCTCCAACCGTGGCCCCACCTTGATGGAGGGTAAGAAGGGATGCAGCTGGGGAAAATGACCTACCAGGTTCCTTGAAAACAGCGCGGAATGTCTGTAGGAACAATTGCAAGTTGGAAATTTCAGGACCCTCACATTCCCAAATAGGCGGCTTTTACTTTGAAACTCCACCCCAATTAGTACAATTAACATCACCTCAATCAAGTCTATATATACACACACATTATTTTTAAGGAAATACCTTTTTAACTGCCTGACGAAGACGCCAGTCCGGCGTTGAAACGCGTTGCAGCTCTCCCCTATCCACCTTCCAATCCTTTTTATGTTCATTTTTACAAGCTGTCACTGATGTGATGTGAAAAATCAAATAAAAATATTTTTTACAAAAAAACGGGTCTGGAGTGAACAATAATTCTGCTACACGGAAGCGCCCAAAGAAAGGAGTCTTTTTGCCACATTTTGCACTACTATTGAAAAGACCACGCAGAGGAGACTCCAGGTTTGGAGATATCCACCGTGGGTCGACTTCTGAGGCTGGCACAGTGTACCGGAAAGTCTTCCAGATGAGCAACTAAGTCAAGTTGTGCTGATGATCCTGCACAACGGAACCAGGTGAGTTGAAAATCAATTCACGATACAAAGCTATTTCAAAATTCAATACAGTATCACCCGAGAGGAGCGCCTTCTTCTTTTTTTATATACCCTTTTCCAAGCTATTCCCAAATAGGATTAGCCCATGCCAGGACCTTGCCACTCAGGAGAGAGATGATAAAAGCTATCTTGGGTTCATCAGAGGGAATCAACCATGCGTGCAGCCTGAAGTGGATCTGGCATTGATTAATAAATCCTATGCAAGTCTTCCCGTCATAGCGAGGTGGTAGCGGCAGGGAGATTCTGGAGTCAGCTTTGATAGAAGCAGCAGGAGCGATTGCAGCAGGAGCATCCAATCTAAGCGAGATGGAGTTCACTACCTGTATGAGCTGATCCTGCCGTGACCGAAGGTCTCACATGTCCGCTTGGAATGCCGTCGTGGTCTTGGGCTGACCAGCAGGGTCCATGTCCTGAGCGTACTGTCCTGGCTCTGGGGTATGTGGACCCACTAGACTGCTCTGTAGCGGAGAAGCAGCTGACCAAACAATAGTGAATAACAGTCTCTCGGACAAGAGTACCTGGGAGGACATTCATGCAGATGCTCGGAGTACCAGACATGTGGCACAGGTAATCCTTGGCATGGCAGATGGCACCAGACGTGGCAGATGATACACACACGACTCCAACAATAGGCTTAGGAACAGGAACGAAACACAGCAACAGGATACTGAATATGGCAAGCAGGAAACGGGAACACTAGGAGCAGGATACAACTAAGGGACCATTTGCAAAGATGAACACAGGAAGACTAACAATGCGCAGGCAAGGCGAGGAAGGGCAGAGCCCATTTTTAAAGTCCAGGGTGTTACTGGGTTGATTGGGAAACTTTAGACAGCTGAGCGCCCTGGCCCTTTAAGGCTGGAAGTGAGCGCGCGTGCGCACCCAACAGGACACAGGAGAGCACTGCAGCCGTGTCAGCGTCTCTGAGGAGGGAGACGCCAACATAAAGATAGAGTCCTGCGGCAGTGGCTGCCGGTAAGTGGGATCTCCTGGGAAAATTTTTGTTCGTCCTATTGACAGGAAGAAAATTCTCATCTGGGGTCATAATTCCAAGCTGGTAGGACTTTATCTCTAGCCACTTATGGTGGCCTACATTGCCCAAAGATGTTTTGGACTATGTCTCGTGTATCCTCTGCCTAAAGCAAACCACTCATTCCAAGCCTGCGGGTCTACTCCAACCTCTGCCGGTTCCCGATAGTCCCTGGCAGCATATTGCCATGGATTGTATTACAGATCTTCCATCCCCCACTGTCTGGGTCATGGTGGATCATTTTTTCAAGATGGCACATTTCGTTTCTTTTGGGAGTTGTCTTCAGATCTGGCAGCAAACCCAGTCTGCGATCGTGCAGTCGGTGAATTGCATGAAAAAGTATGCCGATAAGAAGAGAAGACTTCCTCCCTGGTGTTAAGGTCTGATTAGCTTCTAAAAATATTCACCTGAAAATTCCCTCCTACAAATTTTCTCCTAGATTTCTTGGTCCCTTTGAAGTCCTGCAACGGATAAATCCTGTGTCATACAAGCTACATCTACCTCCTACTGTCAAAGTTCCCAATTCCTTCCATGTGTCCCTCCTGAGGTCCTCAACTGGTACAGTAAGTCTCCTGGTCCTTCTACTGCTCCCAGAGGTTCTGCTGATGTGTTTGAAGTCAAAGAGATCCTGGATTTCAAGTAGGTTGTAGGGAGGACCTTTTATTTGGTGGACTGTAGGGGTTTTGGTCCTGAAGAGGGGCCCTGGGAACTAGAGAAGAATATTGATGCTCCCGCTCTCATCAGAAGTTTTCTTCTACGTTCGGAACCTAAGGAGTCGAGGCAAATGAGCATTCCCCATTACCGGCGGCATTACCCTTACTGGCAGCCGCGACCGCAGGACTGTGTATCTCAGCCAGCGTCTTCTTCCCCAGGGATGCCGGTGCACTCTACTCTCTGTCTCCTCCAAACTGTGAATATTTTTAAAGGGCCAGCGCCTGCACCAGTAAAATGTCCCCTGCCTTTTCCTGGACACCCTGTACTATTTAACCCCTTAATGACCAACCTATTTTAGACCTTAATGACCGAGGCATTTTTTAAGTTTTTCCATCGTTCCATTCAAAGAGCTATAACTCTTTTATTTTTGCGTCTACATAGCTGTATAAGGTCTTGTGTTTTGCGAGACAAGTTGTAATTTTTTGTAGAACCATTTTGGGGTACATAGAATTTATTGATTAACTTTTATAAACTTTTTTGGGGGGGAATAGAAAAAAAACTGCAATTTCGCCACACTTTTTTGCGTCCTAAATTTACGCCGTTTACCGTGTGGTATAAATAATACAATAACTTTATTCAGTGAGTTGTTGTTACATAGTTACATAGTTAGTACGGCTGAAAAAAGACATGTCCATCAAGTTCAACCAAGGGACGGGAAAAGGGATGGAAAAAATTTCTACACATAGCAGCTAATATTTTTTTGTTCTAGGAAATTATCTAACCCTTTTTTAAAGCCATCTACTGTCCCTGCTGTGACAGCTCCTGCGGTGTCTCCTGTCCCTGCTGTGACGGCTCCTGCGGTAGGCTATTCCATAGATTCACAGTTCTCACAGTAAAGAAGCCTTGTCGCCTCTGCAGCTTGAACCTTTTTTTCTCCAGACGGAGGGAGTGCCCCCTTGTTTTTTGAGGGGGTTTTACAAGGAACAGGATTTCACCATATTTTTTGTATGTGCCATTAATATATTTATATAAGTTAATCATGTCCCCCCTTAGTCGTCTTTTCTCAAGGCTAAATAGGTTTAATTCTTTCAATCTTTCCTCATAACTTAAATTCTCCAAGCCCCAAGCCCCAAGCCCCTGTGATTGCAACGATACCAAATTTGTATCGTTTTTGTATGTTTTACTACTTTTACACAGTGGAAACACCTTTTTTTCAAAATGATTTGTTTTTGTGTCTCCATATTTGAAGAGCCGTAACGTTTTTATTTTTTTGCCGATGCAATTGTAGGAGAGCTTTTTTTTTGCGGGACCACTTGTAGTTTTTATCGGTAGCATTTTGGAGTAGATGCGACTTTTTGATCACTTTTTATCAAATTTTTTTTAAGGCTGGATTAAAAGAAAACTGTTTATTTTATTTTTTACGACGTTCACCGTACGGGTTAAATGATGTAATAAGTTTATAGTTGGGGCCGTTACGGACGCGGCGATACCAAATATCGTAACTTTTTTACTTTATTTTGTTTGTTAATAATAGAGCAGTTTGTAAGGGGGAAAAGTGTGGTTTTTTTTTCACTTTTTCTTAAACTTTTTTTTTACTTTTTTACTAGTCCCACTAGGGGACTTCACTATGCGATTATACGATCGCATTTATAATACACTGCAATACTTCTGTATTGCAGTGTATTATGCCTGTCCGTGTAAAATGGACAGGCATCTGCTAGGTCATGCCAGAGGCATGACCTAGCAGGCATTCACTACAGGCAGATCTGAGGCACATCAGAGACACAGACACTCAGTTATCTTATCACCGGGTGTCGGTGGGATGAGAGGCAGCTCCCTCTCTCTGTCCAAAACCACTCAGATGCGGCGCTCGCTATTGAGCGCCTCATCTGAGGGGTTAAACAGGTGAGATCGATACTAAATATCGATCTCACACGTTCAAGCAGGGACGCCCCCAGCCCTCAAACACCTCTGGCTGCTGAGAGCAGGTGGATTTGACAGCACCCTGCTGTTTATATATTCCGATGCAGTGACGTAAAAAGTCTATTGCATCGGAATAAAGCCCATTAGTGACCGACGTAAAAACACTATGGGCAGTCCCTAATGGGTTAAGGAACTCTGCCCATTAGTCCAGTGCCTGAGTAATGTTGTTGCTAACCTTGAGTTAGTCTGCAAAGGTTCCATAGTCTGTTCACGTATCCAGCATCCGTGACGACGTCCGTGTCAAGTCCAGTGTCCGTTATGACTATAGGATCCGTGTCTGCATCAAGTCCAGTTTCCGTGACGACTTCAGTATTCGTGACAAGTGCAATAATCCAGCATAAGGCAGCTTCTGATAATCCGGCACAAACCAGGTAATCTCAAGTGCGGACACTTTATTGTTTCAGCTGTAATTTCAGAAGGCACCCGCTGGCCCCCAATACTTGGTGCTGTATGGCTGCCTCCCGAAGAACAAAGTTTCAGCTCGAGAAAAGCTAGAGTCGAAATAAAGAGGACCATTGAAAAGAAGTGCCGTCTTACTCGCTTTCTATATTTTGGAGACTAAGGCCAGATTCACACGAGCATGTTCGGTCCGTATGTCAGCAGTACTTCCCAGACTGAACACACTTCAGGGAGCCGGGCTGCTAGCATCAGAGTTATGTATAACGCGAGGAGTCCCTGCCTTTTTGCTAGTAGACAGTAAGGTCTCATTCACATGTGTATTTTGGTCAGTATCAAGTCTCCATATTTGTAAGCCAAAACTGGTCGTAAAACGGACAGAAAAATGGAGAATGGAAAGATTTGCACGTCTTCCGTCTTTTCGAGCTACTCCTTGGCTTACAAATACTGATGTCAAATATTGACCAAAATACACAGGTGTGTATGAAGCCTTACAATAAACGCCTGCTGCAGGTTGTTTATGCCAAAGAGGCATTACCAGGTATTCGAGCCACAGAAAGAAACGGCAGATCTGGAAATTTTTTTGTATAACAGATTATCGTGAATTCAATTTTTTGTTGTTTTTTTTCTTCAACTCCATCACATTTATTTTTATATACTGTATGAATGAAGATTAAATATTGACAGGTCAATATAATAAAAGTTTAGATAGGACGTCCTTCACTGGGTCATTCTAGATTAATACAATAATAAGTAAAGGTTCATGCTGACAATTTGGCTTCACTGCTTTGGAAGGTTCTTCTTTATATCCACAAGACTTTTCCTCCAATAATCCTGGACACAGTTCACAAGTAAATTAGAATTTGGGTGTTTGGCAGATCCAGACTAGTCTCACCCAAAAAACAAAGACTATTAGTGACTGTTTAAAGGGAGTCTGTCACCAGGTTAATGCTGCCCTATCATAAAGTAATGCCGGAGACCCGGATTCCAGCGCTGGGTCACTTACTTTACAGTAATCAGTCGTTTTCATAAAATCTGAGTTATACTCCTGCAGTGCGTAATCACGAGCTGCAGCTCACCAACCGCCATACATAGGGAAGACGCTGCCAATCAGCAGCGGAGGGCGAATGAGCCGCAGATCATGAATGCAGCAGAATAATTGAGATTTTATGAAAAATACTAATTACTGCTAAATATTTCACCCAGCGCTGGAATCAGGGTCTCCGGTACCACTTTATGTTGCCCTCGGAAAGGGCAGCATTAACTTGGTGACCGTCTCTCTTCAATGTTTGATAATAACCTGATGTGTTCAAAATATTTTTTTGCTGTTATTCCATTTTGCACATTTCAAACAAGAATATAGTTCAGACTCTATGTAAAATCTTTGATGAGTTTTAACAATAGATTTTATTGTAAAACATTTTCCACATATAGAACATGATTACGGCTTCTCCCCGTGTGACTTCTCTGATGAACCCGAAGTTTGACATTAGTAATAAAACATTTCCCACATACTGAACTTGAATATGGTTCCTCTCCTGTGTGAATTCTTTCATGTGTAACAAGGCGTGATTTATCAGTAAAACATTTCCCACATTCTGAACATGAATACGACTTCTCCCATGGGTGACTTCTATCGTATGTGTAACAAGATGTGCTTCATCTATAAAACATTTCCCACATTCTGAACATGAATATGGCCTCTTCCCTGTTTGACTTTTCTCGTATGTATAACAAGACTTGCGTTTAATGTAAAACATTTTCCACATTCTGAACATAAATATGACATCTCTCCTGTGTGAATAGGACAATAACCTGGAGACAGTCTCTCTTTAATGTCAGTTAATAACCAGACGTGTTAAAACAAATCTATTTTTTTTTTGCTCTTATACAATTTCCAACATTTCAAACAAGAATATGGTTTTCTTCTATGTGAAATCTTTGAGGTGTTTTAGCATTAGATTTTATTGTAAAACATTTTCAACATATGGAACATTAAAATGGCTTCTCCCCTGTGTGACTTCTCTGATGAGTCTTAAGGTTGGCGTTAGTAATAAAGCATTTCCCACATTCTGAACAGGCGTATGGCTTCTCCCCTGTGTGACATCTCTCATGTATAACAAGATAAGATTTCAGTGTAAAATATTTCCCACACTCTAAACATGGATATGGCTTCTCTCCTGTGTGACTTCTCTTGTGTTTAATAAGATCTGATATATTTGTAAAGCATTTCCCACATTCTGAACAGGAATATGGTTTCTCTCCTGTGTGACTTCTCTTATGTATAACCAGATCTGATTTATTTGTAAAACATTTCTCACAATCTGAACATGCATACGGCTTCTCTCCTGTGTGACTGCGTTTATGTGTAACAAGATTTGATAGATCTGCAAAACATTTCCCACATACTGTACATGAATACGGCTTCTCCCCTGTGTGACTTCTCTCATGTGTAACAAGACTACATTTTTTTGTAAAACATTTCCCACATTCTGAACATGAATATGGTTTCTCTCCGGTGTGAATCTTCTCATGTGTAACAAGATGTGATTTATCTGTAAAACATTTCCCACATAGTAAACATGAAAATGGCTTCTTCCCTGTGTGAATCTTCTCATGCTTAACAAGATTTGATTTATTTGGAAAACATTTTTCACATACTGGACATGAATATGGTTTCTCCCCTGTGTGAGTTCTCTGATGAACCCGAAGTTTGTCTTTAGTAATAAAACATTTCCCACATTCTGAACATGAATGTGGCTTCTCTCCTGTGTGACTTCGCTCGTGTGTAACAAGACTTGAGTTTGATGTAAAACATTTCCCACATAGTGAACATGGATATGGCTTCTCCCCTGTGTGACTTCTCTCATGTTTAACAAGATCGGATTTATTTGTAAAACATTTCACACATAGTGAACATGGAAACGGCTTCTCTCCCGTGTGACTTCTTTGATGTGTCACAAGATTTGATTTTGATATATAACATTTCCCACATTCTGAACAGGGAAACGGCTTCTCCCCTGTGTGACTTCTCTGATGTCTAATAAGATCTGATTTCATCATAAAACCTTTCCCACAATCCAAACATAAATACGGCTTCTCCCCTGTGTGACTTTTCTCATGTGTAAGAAGATGTGACCTACGAGTAAAACATTTTCCACATTCTGAACAGGAGTATGGTCTCTCTCCTGTGTGATTTTTCTCATGTTGATTAAGACCTGATTTATTGGTAAAACATTTCCCACATACTGAACAGGGGTATGGCTTGTGAATTCTGTGTGTAAAAAGACCTGAGCTTTTTGTAAACTGTTTTCCATAATCACTACCTGGAAACCCTTTACCCCCTTTCGGACCTGTACTTGTGGTAACAATTTGTGTTTGGTCAGCAGAAGGTTCCGCATGATTAGGGGGATTATATGATAGATCTGTGCTGTGAAGTCCTGGATGTACATTAAGGGTAAGGATGTTTTCTCCTGAAGACTGCTGCATGAGATCTTCATCTTCTACGTTATAATTTAGCGATAACATGAAGTTTCCCCCGGAGTCCTTACTGGGCTTTCCTGTAAGGATTAAAAATATGAGTAATTCCAGCTTTATAAATCTTTGTATAACACTTTACACAGTAATAATGACCAGGATTCTGGTCTACACTCAGAGACCACATGTATTATATAAGCCTAGACTCGATAAAATTATAAAATCTGAACAGCACAACCTTGTCTGGCAATCACACCTGTCCCTTGCCCACAGATTTGGCCCTCCACTACCCATTGGGCATTACTTTAATACAACATTTTCATATTATTATGGAAAATCTCATGATCATCGCAGTCTACCTTATACAAGACAATGTGCCATGGGACAAAGCTCACATCTCAGGATGAATTCATGGACATGACAATGGAGGTCTGTATAACCTAATGGCTGCCCCATCACCAAATCTCAATTTTATAAAAGTATCTTAAGACTACAGTGAATAGAGTAAGGTTATCAATCAGAATCTGCAGTGAATAGAGTAAGGTTATCAATCAGAATCTGCAGTGAAAAGAGTAATGTTATCAATCAAAATCTGCAGTGAATAGAGAAAGGTTATCCATCAGAATCTGCAGTGAATAGATTAATGTTATCAATCAGAATCTGTAGTAAAGATTTCCAATACTTCGTGACATTCATTCCACTAAGAATTCAGGCTGTTCTAAGGGAGAGAGGATCCTACCAAGTAGTAAGAAGTTGGACGTAACGCAGTGACCTCTGAGTGCAAGTGTAATGATGGGGGTAGGGAAACAGACAAGTGAGCCCTAATCTACCCGCCACTCAGTCCCTGCCTACTTGCAACGACCCGCCCTAGGCGACGGGATACAACTGGGCGGCAGTCCCTACGCTCCATAAGTGCATGACGGACAAACAGACAAGGGTACACAGAAGCTAAGGAAAATGGGGCAGTTGCCCACGGCAACACCGTAAGCAACAAGAGTGGTGAACGAGCCGAGTCAAACCAGGAGTGTACGAGGTACCAAACACAGAGCAGGAGAGTAGTGTACAAGCCGAGTCAAACCAGGAGTGTACGAGGTACCAAACGCAGAGCAGGAGAGTAGTCAGTAAGCCAGGGTCAGTATGAAGCAGGGACAAATAGTTCAAGAAGCTGCAGCAGGGCCAGGAAACCAAACGAGAAGAATCACAAGCAAGGAGGAACAGGAAAGGCAGGTATAAATAGACAGAGGGCGGGAGCTAGCTCCGTCTGGCCAGGCTGTGATAGGCTCTCCCACTCCTAAGCCTGCCATCCTGAGTGGTGGAAGATGGAGTCAGTCTCACAGACATAGAAGCAGGTGCAGACTGATTACCTATGGGCGTTGACACAGAAGCTGTGCCTGGCAGATCCTTTACAGCAAGTGATCATCACCGAAACCCTTTTACACAATAATTAAATGTGAAATAGCGGCTTCCTAATAATCATGGAGCGGGAGATTAGATGACCCCCTTCAGTGTAATAATAATAATAATAATAATCTTTATTTATATAGCGCCAACATATTACGCAGCACTTTACAATTTAGAGGGAACATGAAACAAACAATATCAGACATTACATAGTGACAAAGTTAATTTACAATTCAAACCTGGGGAGTGAGGACCCTGCTCGCAAGAGCTTACAATCTATGAGGACATAAGGGAGACACAGAGTGTAATAGTGTTTGTTCTGTACAATGGTCCGGCCATTTTTATACACATGCGGTGGTAACATAAAGCTGCATGAGCCGGTCACCAGCCAGTATCCGTGTATGACGGACATGAAGAGAAGGAGTGTGAGGGAATCTTATTCTGATGACTAATCTAAATGGAGGGCCATGGAAAGGAGTCAGATTAGGGAATGTTATAGGCCTGTCTAAAAAGATGTGTTTTCAGGGCACGTTTAAAACTGTGGATATTGGGAATTAATCTGATTGTCTGGGGTAGCGCATTCCAGAGGACGGGTGCAGCACGAGAAAAATCCTGGAGACGGGAGTGGGAGGTTCGGATTATGGAGGATTTTAATCTAAGGTCGTTGGCAGAACGTAGAGCCCGAGTAGGGTGGTAGACAGAGATGAGGGAGGAGATGTAAGGAGGTGCAGCACTGTGGAGAGCTTTGTGGGTGAGAGTAATAAGTTTGAACTTTATTCGGAAGGGGATGGGCAACCAGTGCAGTGACTGGCACAGAGTAGAGGCGTTGGTGTAGCGGTTGGTCATAAAGATGAGCCTGGCTGCTGCATTGAGGATAGATTGGAGAGGGGAGAGTTTAGTGAGGGGAAGACCGACTAGTAATGAGTTACAGTAGTCAAGACGAGAGTGAATCAGAGCAACAATGAGAGTTTTGGCAGTTTCCTCCGTAAGAAAAGAGCGGATTCTGGAGATGTTTTTGAGGTGAAAATGACAGGAGCGTGAAAGTGATTGTATGTGAGGAGTAAAGGAAAGATCTGAGTCAAAAATAACCCAGAGACAGCGGGCGTGCTGCTTAGGAGTTATGATAGTGATAGAGACAGCGGGCGTGCTGCTTAGGAGTGATGACAGTGATAGACAGCGGGCGAGCTGCCTAGGAGTGATGGTAGTGATAGAGACAGCGGGCGTGTGGCTTAGGAGTTATGATAGTGATAGAGACAGCGGGCATGCTGCTTAGGAGTGATGGTAGTGATAGAGGCAGCGGGCGTGCTGCCTAGGAGTGATGGTAGTGATAGAGACAGCGGGCGTGTGGCTTAGGAGTGATGGTAGTGATAGAGGCAGCGGGCGTGCTGCTTAGGAGTGATGACAGTGATAGACAGCGGGCGAGCTGCCTAGGAGTGATGGTAGTTATAGAGACAGCGGGCGTGTGGCTTAGGAGTGATGGTAGTGATAGAGACAGCGGGCGTGCTGCTTAGGAGTGATGATAGAGACAGCGGGCGTGCTGCTTAGGAGTTATGATAGTGATAGAGACAGCGGGCGTGCTGCTTAGGAGTGATGATAGTGCCACACACAGAGATGGAGACATCAGGTTTAGGGAGGTTAGTAGATGGTGGGAACACAAGGGGCTCAGTTTTAGAAAGATTCAGTTTCAGATAGAGAGAGGACATGATGTTAGAGACAGCGGACAGACAATCACTGGTGTTCTGTATTAGAGCAGGGGTGATGTCACGGGAAGAGGTATATAATTGGGTGTCATCAGCGTAGAGATGGTACTGGAAGCCAAATCTGCTGATGGTTTGTCCAATAGGAGCTGTGTAGAGAGAAAAGAGGAGCGGACCTAGGACTGATCCCTGAGGAACCCCGATATCAAGGGGAAGAGGAGAAGAAGTGGAACCAGCAAATGACACACTGAATGAGCGGTCAGAGAGATAGGAGGAAAACCAAGAGAGAGCCGCGTCCTGGAGGCCAATAGAGTGGAGCATGTTAAGTAGGAGTTTGTGGTCTACAGTGTCAAAGGCTGCAGAGAGATCCAAAAGAATCAGGAGAGAGGATTTACCGTCCGATTTAGCTGCCAAGAGATCATTTGAGACTTTAGTAAATCATTTACTAAATAAATTTAGTAAATTTAGTGTATCAAGTATTCCCTTTGGGAGCAGTATTAGTAATTCTGGATTCTATTACTAGAGATATTCTCTGGCATGGTAAAAACCCCACATCAGTCTTGATGCATTGAGAGCTCATCCAAGGTTCGGTGGGCAGTCAGATTATAGAAACTACTCTATTGCCTCCCAGCTTCAACAGCTGATTGAGTCAGATATTTCCATCCTTATATACTCATATCTCATCTAGAATCCCAATTTCGGTGCTTACTATAATTTTTCAGCTTTATAGTCTATGGGCAGTCCGGAAGAGGTTAAAGAAACTTCAAAAGCTTCGAAAGACTCATAACCTTTTCCGCTCCATGACATAATAGTACGTCACGGCGAGTGGGTCATTTCTGTGAACTGACTAACCGTTATATAATGCAAGAATCCCCGACCAGAGCATTCATCATCGACACATTGGCCGGGGATTCTGCTGCTAGAGGGAGTCCCTGTCCATATATGGACAGTGACGTTACGGGCTATGAGATGATGGAGTCCCCAGCCAATGCTCAGGCCGGGAAAACCGCTATTAGAGGGAGCCCCTAGTATACCTATCTATAGGGGGCGTGAGGCGCTATCTACATCTGAGCCGTAATTTATCACAGTTTCAAAAAATTTCAAAAGCCTTTGTTTTGTTTTTTGTTAGGGACCGAACTGGTCCCTAACGAAAAAAAAACAAAGGCTTTTGAAATTTTGAGAGCTGCTTCAGATGTGAACTACATCGGAAGCAGCTCTCATTGGCCGATAAATTAGAAATTTCCCCATAAATCACACCATTTTAAAAACGACACCCCTCAAAGTATACAAAACAGTATTTAGAAAGTTTCTTCTCCTTTTAGGCATTTCACAGGAATTCAAGCCAAGTAGAGGTGAAATTTACAAATTAAATTTTTCTTGTAGAAATTCCATTTTAATCCATTTTTCTCTGTAACCCCATTTTGGAAACTACACCCTTCAAAGAATTCATCTGTGGGTGTTAACCATTTTGACCCCACCGTTTTTTCAGAGAACGTATTCTAATTGGGCAGTGAAATAAAAAAATGAATTTTTTTTCAAATTTTTGTTTTTGCTCAACATTTCTTTTTTTCACATGGAATAAAAAAAACCATTTTGTTGCACAATTTCTCTTGAGTGCGGCAACACCCCATTTGTGGTGATAACCTGCTGTTTGGGCCCATGGGAGGGCTCAGAAGAGAAGGAGCACTGTGTGTTCTCTATGTCATTCCCATACGTTGTTGTTCTTCCAACCTCCGGGACACGCAACGTTGAGCAGTGCTGACATCTCGGCCGAGGCGCGCAGCGATCTGCTGAAGTGATAAACCAAGGACTCGGCTCAAGATTCGGTCCCTCGCAGTTTGTGACAAGTGGCGATAACTGAAATGTCAACGAACAGGAGGCATCGCACAATCCTTCCACACCCCTCGATTTGATTATTGAGGTTTCTTGTGCCTAAAAAACCTCACTTTTAATCCGGCTTTTATGCCCCCCACATGCCACAGATTGGAGCTTGTTGGACTTCACGGCTTGTCCTTCTTGTTGTTGCAATTCATTGTTGTGGAGGGTATATGCCAATTCAGTGACCGATATATTGTGCCCAGAATGTGCCACTGGAGACATACACCCCATATGTTATCTGCTGCCTGGCAGGGCTCAGAAGGAAATGACCACCATTTGGTCTACTGGAGCTTTTCTGGTGCCAAGTCATGTATGCAGAAGCACCTGAGGTACAGTTGAAGCCCCCGAAGTGACCCCATTTTAAAGACTACACCCCTGGGCGTGGCCGGATGAGCATGGAGTAAGACGTGTTTGCCTTAGCTCCGTTACACCAGGCATCAAAGCGGCTCTAATTTACACTTTCCAGGACGATATTTTAGTCCAGGAGTAGTGCAAGCTTTGCAGGATCAAAGTTTATAATGAGGAAGGCAAAGAAGAAAGAGAGCTCAGCGAGACTCACTGAGTTCTTCCCGTCCACGAGGTCACAAGATGGCGCCGGCACCAGACGAGACACAGAGTCAGGAGACAGATTTACTCCGTTGCCTGCATCTTCACTGACCAGTGCACCTGGCTGCAATCAATCTCCCCACATGTCCTCCTCCACGCTTGGCAGAGAGACTTTCAGTAGCAATGTGAGTAACTGTGTGAGGATTCTTCATATGTCTCCCACGCTGCAGTTAGATAACGGGACGCCATGTGCTTCACAGTCCCTGCTTCTCGGCCGTTTCAGCCTGTTACAGAAGACATGCTCAAAGGTATGTTGGAAAGCCTGAGATCTTCTTTGCAGAAGGACATACAGTCAGCTTTTTTGAATATTCAAGCTGAATTTAATGCATTGGGGGAACGTACGTCCCACATGGAGACAAAAATGGCAGAATTTTCTGGCGCCCATAATGAGTTGGTAGACCTTAACTCCTCCCTGGAAGAAGAAGTGGGGCTCATGCGGTTAAAAATCGCGGATATGGAAGATCGTTCTAGGCGCAACAACGTTAGGTTCAGAGGTATTCCTGAATCTATTAAACCTGAACAGTTGGGGGAGTTTCTCACTGACTTCTTCGTTGTTTTACTGCCTGATTCACCTGCACCGGATCTACTTCTTGATAGAGTTCACCGTATTCCCAAACCTAAAGAGCTTTCTGCCGCCATTCCCAGAGATGTGATAGCTCGGCTGCACTTTTTTCACTTTAAAGAAAAGATGATGCAAGCTGCCAGAAATCCAGTGGATTTACCTGAAAGATTTCAAGAGGTGTCAGTTTTCACTGACCTATCTGCAGTAACTTTGGCTAAAAGAAAGGAATTTCAAGAAGTTGCAAAGATCCTGAGAATGGACAATGTCCACTATAAATGGGGATTTCCGGTAAAACTGGTGATCGCGAAAGATGGAAGGAAAGTGATTGCAAATTCGCCAGGAAAAGTGATGCAATTACTTAAAGAATGGCAGTTACTCCCGTCTGCTTCTTCAAGTTCTTCTCCGAGACAGAAATCGACACCTCGGCTGGAAGAAGAGTGGGTAACTAAATCTTCACATTGACTGAACTGTGATGGCTCTGCTGCAAAGATATGATGGCATAGGGTCTGCTTGGCAGGCCTTGGAAGTTATGTCATGTTCCTGGACTACTTCTGTTGTTTATTTCTGAAGATGGAGCTACATGTGTATGCCTTGGTACGGTTCATGCTGAAACACTGCAAGTGATGTGTTTCTTTTTCCCCCCTTTGCATCCTGTAGATGGATGTGAAGTTTCACTGGTTTGTAACTTGTTCACTGACTGTTTGTCAGCTGTAATTTCTGTTCTGTTTTTTCGTCTATATCAGGCATATCTACATTGCTATGTATTTCATATTGTCATGGCTTTTCATTTGTCAGTGGGATGTCTAACTGTTGGGAAGTTAGCGGGCAGTAACTGTGACCTAAGATGGTGATACAATTAGTTTCCATTAATGTGAAGGGTCTTAACAGTCCCTTTAAAAGATCTATGCTGTGGAGAGAAGCCCATAGGTCTCATGCGGATATTATCTGTGTTCAAGAAGCGCATTTAAATCAGGCGGATATTTTTTCGATTACATCACAAGCAATTTCCACATATCTTTGTCTTTCCTGCCCTGAATAAGAAGAGTGGAGTGGCTATTGCAATTAAAAAAAATCGGTGGCCTTCACCCGACGATCGTCTCATATAGATCCGTATGGGCGCTATGTTATTCTGATCTGCGATATTAATAATGTTACTTATACTTTGGTGTCCATTTATGCTCCGAACCAGAAGCAGACCAAATTTTTCCAGTCCATTTTTAAAATCATTACCAAACATAAACTGGGCTCAGTATTAATTCTAGGGGATTTTAACTAAGTGATGTGGTCCTCGTTGGATACTACGGGTCCTGGTGGGGCCGATAGACCCTCTGAGCTATTTAACCTTACTCATAAGGAGGCCTTAGTGGATGTATGGAGGTTGCAACACCCATCAGAACGAGATTATACTTTCTTCTCCCATCCACACAAGACTTACTCTCGTATAGATTTGATCCTTACTGATGCTGTGTTGTTCCAACGTGTTTTGTCATCTGGTATTGGAAATATAGATTGGTCCGATCACGCTCCAATATGTATTTCTATAGCGAAACAATATAATTCTACGCCAACATCCTTGTGGCGTCTAAATAATTATTTCTTACAGTCCACTAAACATGGAGATAGCCTGGAAAAGTTATTACATACCTTTTATTCGGAGAATAACACTGGGGATGTCACTCATAATACATTGTGGTGTGCGCATAAAGCGTATATGAGAGGTCACTTTATTAAGATTGCATCCAGGGATAAGAGACAGAGGGCTGAGATGCGTTTTCATTTATCCTCTACCATTACTCAACTCAGTGGGGATAATAGACGGGTTTATTGTCCTTTGAGGGCAGATATGATTAAGAACTTGCAGCATCAGTTACATCAACTGGATTTATACAAATATGAACTAACCTTGAGGAAGGTTAGAGCGAGATACTATGGCTATAATAATAAAGCTAGTGCGTTGTTAGCATCACACCTTAAACAGCGTTCCTCCAAATCCAGAATCCCTTTTTTGTATAACACTAAAAATGAGAGAGTTTTTAATCCCTAAAATATAGCTAATGTGATGGCGGACTATTATGCTGATTTATACAATCCTAAAAATAATCTGGGTACTCCGCAACCTATGCTCCCTGATATATCCTCCTTCTTGGAACATGTATATCTGCCCTCAGCTTCATCTATGCAGTTAGAGGATTTGTCTGCCCCTATTTCTGAGTCTGAGATATTGCAAGCCATTAAGGCCTTGAAGCCGAACAAAGCTCCGGGGCCAGACGGTTTCACGACTGACTATTATAAGAAATTCAGTTCTATTCTTGTGCCTTTTCTGTCAGAGGTATTCAACTTGGTCCAGGGTGGAGGGACCTTTCCTAAAGAAATGCTGGAAGCCACGGTAGTTATTCTGCCAAAAGGGGAGAAATCCCCAGATAGACCAGGTAATTTTAGACCCATATCACTCTTAAATACAGATCTTAAACTGTACTCAAAAATTATTGCGGAGCGCCTGGCTAAAGTATTGCCTGACCTCATACACCAAGATCAAGTGGGGTTCGTTAAAGGCAGGCTGTCCTCGGATGGCACTAGGAGACTCGTGAACTTATTGTGTTCAATTGAGGGGGATCGGACGCCTTCTCTGCTTCTTTCCCTTGATGCAGAGAAGGCTTTCGACAGGGTTCATTGGGGTTATTTGGGTGAAATCTTAACTAAATTCGGTATTACTGGGATGGCTCATCATAGTATTATGGCCCTATACACTTTTCCATCAGCAATGGTATATACGTCTGGATTCTCATCTATGCGTTTTGGGATTACAAATGGAACTAGGCAGGGGTGTCCCCTATCCCCACTTATCTTTACTTTAGTCATGGAACCCCTAGCAGCCTTAATTCGTTCCTGTCCAGAGATCAGTGGTATTAGAGTTGGGAACACGGAACACAAGATTGGTTTATTCGCGGACGATGTGATTATTGCGATGTCTAATCCCACGGTCTCAGTATCTGCAGTTGCTAAGATTTTGGAACAGTTTAGTCAGGTTTCCTATTACAAGCTGAATGTGAGTAAGTCTGTAATACTAGGTATGAATCTATCACATGATCTTAAGACGTCTTTGCAAAACGCATATTCCTTTGTATGGGCAGTTGACTCTATTCCATACTTGGGTATACAGCTGACTTATCCTACTTCCCTTTTCAATAAATATAATTACCTTCCACTATTACAACAGGTTGAGACAGAATTAGCTACTTATTTAAAATACGAGGCATCCTGGGTTGGCAGGATCTCGACTATTAAAATGATGGTGTTACCTAAAATATTATATGTGTTTCGTAACTTGCCGATCTACCTGTCCAGAACCTATCTTAAAAAACTTCAGAGTATAGTTAACAGGTATGTCTGGAAAAATTCTCGACCTCGAATTTCAGCCGAAGTTTTATATAGACCTATTTATAAAGGAGGTTTGGGCCTTCCGCAGATGTCTCACTACTATTATGCTGCCATCTTAGATCAGGTTCGGTTCTGGCATATCAAACATCCTACAAAACATTGGATGTGTATGGAAAAAGGGCTGCGGGCTAATATTCCAGTTGATGCCCAATTGTGGTTACTTTCTACAGGGGGTAAATTGCCTAGGTCGCAATTCTTAACGCTAGATGAACACAAAATTTTGTGGGAAGGATCCTATTTTCCCGTTGAGATATCCTGATATTCCTCTTTGCCTTATTCCCTTTCTAATTCCTAATTTAGTGATCCATAACTGGATGGATGCGGGTATTGAAACTATTTCTGATCTCATGGAAAATAATCACTTGAAGACGTTAGCTGATATATGTCACAAGTTTGCATTATCCAAGAATGATTTTTTTAAATACTTGAGGGTGAGACATCTGCTGAACTCCTTTCCTGCTTATACTGATGTTCCTAGATCTGTTGAGGAAGTAGCATTCAAAAATCTGAATAGAACATCGAAGGGTATCTCTAGAATTTATGCGGTGTTATGTGGGTTAGTATCTAAATCAAAAATGGTCTGTCTATCTCGGTGGGAAAGGGATTTGGACTTATCTATTACTTTAGAAGATTGGGAATCTACTTTTCAGCTGGCCGCTTCTCTTTCAAAATGTGCTACACACCTAGAGGCTTCCCGAAAAATCTTGTATAGATGGTACTATACCCCGAATCGTCTATCTCTAATATAGCCTTCGTCATCTGATCAATGCTGGAGATGTTCAATGTCTAGAGGTACTATTCTTCATATTTTTTGGGAATGTCAGCATATTAAAATCTTTTGGTCGCGTATTGCACAAATTTTAGAATCTGTTTTAGGAGCTCCGGTTACACTATCTCCAGTCCTTGCCTTGTTACATGTGGGAATAGTTGACTACGCTTATCACGATAGACTTATACTTTTTCATATGCTGGTATCAGCCAAAATATTAATAGCCAAATATTGGAAGTCTACTAACATTCCCCACATCTCGGAGCTCATGCATTATGTGAATAATAATTGTATGATGGAGTGCTCGTTGGTTTCCATTCAAGGTGTGTACAGAAGGGCTTCCTATTGGGATAAATGGAAAAATTCTAATTGTCATAGCATTGTGTTGTAATAATAATGGCTAACAATACTGTATGTGTCTATGTAGACCGAGTTCTTGTTTTTCTTCTTATGTTCTTCTTTTGTTTCCTTGAAGTTCGTTGTTTCTCTTCTCTGAAAAACTTGTGAACCAACAATTGGATATAAATGTGTAATATGTCTCGAATCCTGTGGATTCATATGTTGTAAAGAGTATTGGTTCAATAAAAACTTTTATTATTATAAAGACTACACCCCTTAAGGCATTCATCTAGAGGTGTAGTGAGCATTTTGAGCCCACAGGTATGGTGTAAAGGGTACCACACAGCAGATGGTGCAGAGTGAGGTTTGAAATTTTCTATATATACATATGCCAAGTTAGTGTCCGATATATTGTGCCCAGCATGTGCCACCGAAGACATACATACACCCCACCCATAAACTGTAATGTATGCCTGTAATACCCTACATGTGGCTGTTATCTGCTGCCTGGGCACACGACAGGGCTCAGAATGGAATGAGGGTAAATTAAAAATCAAGGAAAGTATCAAAAATTAAAACATTTTAAAACCGGGCACTGGCTTTTCGGGTCACGTGGCACATTAGTAAATTGTGGGAATTTCTCTTCCACCACTTTCTTTAAGCATTGTTGACCTAAGGGCTTAACGTGGGATGAGGGCAATGTCTTTTTTAGAAAACACCACACACTGTTCTTCGGCTTGTGATTAGCCTTTCTAGGCGATCCTTACATTCTTACCATAGACATCATTTAATCAAACGATTTAGCATATATTTAACCCCTTAAGGACGCAGCCTAGTTTGGGCCTTAAGGCTCAGAGCCCATTTTTCAAATCTGACATATTTCACTTTATGTGGTAATAACGTCGGAATGCTTAAATCTATCCAAGCGATTCTGAGATTGTTTTCTCGTGACACATTGGGCTTTATGTTAGTGGTGAAATTTGGACCATATATTCAGTGTTTATTGGTGAAAAATTGCAAAATGCAGAGAAAATTTATAAAAATTAGCATTTTTCTGAATTTAAATGCATCTGCTTGTAAAACAGACTGTTATACCACCCAGAATAGTTACTAGTTCACATTTCCCATATGTCTACTTTAGATTGCCATCGTTTTTTGAACATTCTTTTGTTTTTCTTGGACGTTACAAACCTTAGAACATAAACAGCAATTTCTCATATTTCTAATAAAATTTCAAAAGCCTTTTTTTTAAGGTACCTCTTGAGTTCTGAAGTGGCTTTGAGGGGCCTATGTATTAGAAACCCTGATAAAACACCCCATTTTAAAAACTAGACCCCTCAAAGTATTCAAAACAGCATTTAGAAAGTTTATTTAACCCTTTAGGCATTTCAAAGGAATTAAAGCAAAGTGGAGGTGACATTTTCAAATTTCATTTTTCTTGCTGAATTTCAATTGTATTAATTTTTTTCTGTAACACAGAAGGTTTTACCAGAGAAACACGACTAAATATGTATTGTCCAGGTTCTGCAGTTTTTAGAAATGTACCACATGTGTCTCTAGTGGCTCGTGGAATAAAACACAAGCCCTAGAAGCAATGAAGCACCTAGTGGATTTTGAGGTCTCTTTTTTTTTAGAATATATTTTAGGCAGCATGCCAGGTTTAAAGAGGTGTTGAGGTGCCAAAACAGTAGGAATCTCCCAATAGTGACCCTATTTCGGAAACTGCACCCCTCAAGGAATTCATTTATGGTTGCTGTTATCATTTTTACCCCACAGTATTTACAGGGCACCTATTTGAATTGGGCTGTGAAATGTAAAAAAATGACATTTTTTCCAATAAAATGTCATTTTTCATCAAAATTTCTTATTTTCACAGGGAACAAAATACCCCATTTTGTTTCCCAATTTCTCCTGAATGTAGCAATACCCTATTTGTGGCGATAAACTGCTGTTTGGGCCTATGGGAGGTCTCAGAAGGGAAGGAGCGCTGTGTGTTCTTTGGAGTGCAGATTTTGCTGGATTGGTTTTTGGGTGCCATGTCACATTTGCAGAGCCCCAGAGGTATCAAAGCAATGGAAGCCCAGCAGAAGTGACCCCATTTTGAAAACTACACCCCTCAAGGAATTCATTTATGGGTAATGTGACCGTTTAGACCCCATAGTTTCTTCACATAACTTATTTGAATTGGGCTGGGAATTAAAATATTTTTTTTTTTTCCAATAATATGTAGTTTTAGCTCAAAATGTCTTGTTTTCACAAGAAATAAAGTACTCCATTTTGTTGCCCAATTTGTCCTGAGTGCAGCAATACCCCATTTGTGGTGATAAACTGCCGTTTGGGCCCATGGGAGGGCTCAGAAGGAAAGGAGCGCTATTTGTTCTTTGGAGTGTCTGTGTTTTGTGTTTACTTCCTGAGCCTATCCCACTTCTCGGTCTTCTTCCGGTCAGGTGTGGAGGGGGGGGGGGCGTATACCTGGCCTCCTCCCGCTTTCTTTGCGTGGGAATTTTTCTCCTTTGTTCTTTGGCGTTGTGAATGGAAGTGTATGATGCTGACGAATCAGCATCATCCACTTCTCTTCGCACAGACACACAGCGTGTCCTCGCTCATCCGACGCGATGAAGTTACTGTGGGAGGAAGTGAGTGACGTCACAGCATGATCTCGCGAGGACACGCTGTGTGTCTGAACTGCCAGAAGCTGGGTGGTAACGAAGAGAAGTGGATGATGCTGATTTGTCAGCATCATACACTTCTATTCACAACGCCCAGCTAGTAAAACAAGTAAAAACGCCCTGATGTAACACACAATACACGCCCACTTGGACATAACATTAAACACGCCCAGTGGTACTTAAGAAAGGCTCATTTGCATAAATATAAAAATGGTCATAACTTGGCCAAAAATGCTCGTTTTTGAAAAAACCAAAACGTTACTGTTCTCTACATTGCAGCGCCGATCTGCTGCAATAGGAGATAGGGGTTTGAAAATCTGGTGACAGAGCCTCTTTAATATAACCCATGGCTTGTCTCTCCGGAGCAGAAAGATTATAAATCCGCCCCTTGGGCAGCTTGGCATTAGAGAGAAGTATAATGGGACAGGTATACGGCCTCTGAGGAGGGTGAGATTCACAACCAATTTCAGAAAAGACATCCTCAATCTTGAATACAGTCCGGCTTGTTTTTGAAAGAAAAAAAAAACGTTACGGTTATCTACATTGCAGCGCCGATCTGCTGCAATAGGAGATAGGGGTTTGAAAATCTGGTGACAGAGCCTCTTTAAAGACATTCTCAGTAAGGGTCATATTCGTCCGTCTACTTCTCCGGTGGGTGCAGGCTATTTCTTTGTTGAAAAGAAAGATGGCGGCTTAAGACGCTGTATCGACTACCGTGAATTATATAAGATTACCGTTAAGAATAAGTACCGTCCCCGACTCACCCCGGACCTGTTTAATCAGATCTCAGGAGCCAAGTGGTTCTCTAAACTGGATTTACGCGGGGCCTACAATTTGATTTGAGTCCACAGAGGGGATGAGTGAAGACAGCGTTTAATACTCCAGACTTATGAGAATTTAGTCTTGCCTTTTGGTTTAAGTAATGCTCCAGCGGTTTTTCAGAACCTGGTTAATGATATTTTCAGAAATTTTATCAGACAATTTGTATCTCATGTTTAACATTTAAGGTCCGTCCTTCAGGTACGGAGGGAAAATTGTCTTTACACGAAACGTGAAAAATGTCTTGTTCTGTCTCCTCATGATTTTCGGATGGACTCCGCTAAGGTTCAAGCAATTCGGGATGGGTCCAAACCATTTCACTATAAGGCCCTGTTCACACGGAGTTTTTTGACACGTTTTTTGACGCGGAAAACGCGTCGGAAAACGCACCAAAAACGACCCAAAATGAGTCCCATTGATTTCAATGGGAGACGGAGGCGTTTTTTTACCGCGAGTAAAAAAACCGCCTCGCGGCAAAAAGAAGGGACATGACCCTTCTTGATGCGGTTTCCGCATCCAAAACCGCATTGAAATCAATGGGGACACGTCAAAAAACACCTCGAACTAGTGAGGTGTTTTCTGACGAGTATATTGCCGTGTTTTGGAGGAGTTTCTTGCAGGAGTCGTCTCCTGCTGCTAGTCCAGCCCAGAAAGGGGCTGTCATTTCCTGTCTGCTCGTGGAGGCTGAAGAACATCGTGGACAGAACTCAGGGATACAGAAAACCGAAGTCCTGCATCCAAATCGAATACAAGTAAGTGCAATTGCTCCTATTGCTATACATGTATGGAGCTGTGCATTTTTTATTTTTTTTTTAATTATTTTTTTTTTATTTATTTTTTTCAAATTTTTTTTTTCAATTTTTTAATTTTGTTATGCAGTTGTTCATGTATGTCATCTCTTTTTTTTTTTTTTTTTTTTTAACATTTCAGGAACAGAAATGACGACAGCAGAGGTGTACCACCGAATGGACATTGATGTTGGGAAATTGATTCAAGAAGTAAGTACCGTATACTTTTTTTTTTTTTAATGTGGGCCTGTTCACATCAGCGTGGTTTCCGCTGAGAGGTTCCGTCGGTGCTTTCAGTCAGGGGAACCCCTCAACGGAAAGGCAAGTGTGAAGTGGTGACAGATCCGTTGCTAATGGTTTCTGTTTGTCCCCGTTGTGCAAAGGGTTCTGTCGTTTCGACGGAACCAATACCGCAGTGTAGGGAATCCCATTAGCAACGGATCCATCAGCATTGAAGTCAATGATGATGCAAACAGAAAACAATGTTTTTTTTAATGTGGGCCTGTTCACATCAGCGTGGTTTCTGCTGTGGGGTTCCGTCGGTGCTTTCAGTCAGGGGAACCCCTCAACGGAAATGCAAGTGTGAAGTAAGTTCCGTTTGCATCACCATTCATTTCAATGGTGACAAATCCGTTGACAGAAGGATGTCAGGCTGGGTTCACAAGACCATGTTACGTCCGTAATGTACGGAACGTATTTCGGCCGGAAGACCCGGACCGAAGACAGTGCAGGGAGCCGGGCTCCTAGCATCATAGTGATGTACGATGCTAGGAGTCCCTGCCTCGCTGCAGGACAACTGTCCCGTACTGTAATCATGATTACAGTACGGGACAGTAGTTCCACGCAGAGGCAGGGACTCCTAGCATCGTACATAACTCCCGGCTCCCTGCACTGGCTTCGGTCCGGGACTTCCAGCCGAAATACGTTCCGTACATTATGGACGTAACATGGTTGTGTGAACCCAGCCTCAGGCTGGGTTCACACGACCTATTTTCAGACGTAAACGAGGCGTATTATGCCTCGTTTTACGTCTGAAAATGGGGCTACAATACGTCGGCAAACATCTGCCCATTCATTTCAATGGGTTTGCCGACGTATTGTGCAGATGACCTGTCATTTACTCGTCGTCGTTTGACAGCTGTCAAACGACGACGCGTAAATTGACTGCCTCGGCAAAGAAGTGCAGGGCACTTCTTTGCCACGTAATTTGAGCCGTTCTTCATTGAAATCAATGAAGGACAGCTCAAGGTTTACGAGCGTCTCAGACGCCTCGTAAATTACGAGGAGGAGCATTTACGTGTGACACGAGGCAGCTGTTAAGGGTATGTTCACACGGCCAAATTTCAGACGTATACGAGGCGTATTATGCCTCGTTTTACGTCTGAAAATAGGGCTAGAATACGTCGGCAAACATCTGCCCATTCATTTGAATGGGTTTGCCGACGTACTGTGCAGACGACCTGTTATTTACGCATCGTCGTTTGACAGCTGTCAAACGACGACGCGTAAAAATACAGCCTCGTCAAAAGAAGTGCAGGACACTTCTTTGGACGTTTTTGGAGCTGTTTTCTCATAGACTCCAATGAAAACAGCTCCAAAAACGGACATAAAAAACGCCGGGAAAACGGCGCGAAAAATGCGAGTTGGTAAAAAAACGTCTGAAAAGCAGGGTCTGTTTTCCCTTGAAAACCGCTCTGGATTTTCAGACGTTTTTGTTGACTACGTGTGAACATACCCTAACAGTCTGTCTTTTCACACGTAACTGCCTCTCAGCGTGTGAACATACCCCCATGCATGTGAAAACCTCTGCAAAAACAGCCTGGAAAACCGCCTCAAAAACCACGTCAAAAACCACTTCAAAAACCACATCAAACATGAAAACCTCCAGGGTCAGTTTTTACAGGAGGAATTTTCCTCCTGCAAAAAACTCAGTGTGAACAAGCCCGTGCACAGGTTCTTGGGTTTTGCTAATTATTATCGAAAATGGATTTCTCCATTGCCAAACCTTTGACAGATCTTACCATAGTGGCTTCTGATCTTGTAAATTGGAAACCTGGTGCGGTCTCCGCCTCTGAAACCTTAAAACAGTGTTTTCTAAAAGCGCCTGCACTTGTACAACCTGATCTTTCTATACCCTTTATTGTTGAAGTTGATGCCTCAGAAATACACTACCGTTCAAAAGTTTGGGGTCACCCAGACAATTTTGTGTTTTCCATGAAAACTCACACTTATATTTATCAAATGTATTCCAAACTGATCAGAAAATATAGTCCAGACATTGACAAGGTTAGAAATAATGATTTTTATGTGAAATAATGATTTTCTCCTTCAGACTTTGCTTTGGTCGCTCCATTTGCAGCAATTCCAGCATTGCAGACCTTTGGCATTCGAGCTGTTAATTTGCTGAGGTCATCGGGAGACATTTCCCCCCCCCCCCATGCTTCCAGAAGCCCCTCCCACAAGTTGGATTGGCTTGATGGGCACTTCTTGCGTACCATACGGTCAAGCTCCTCCCACAACAGCTCTATGGGCTGAGATCTGGTGACTGCGCTGGCCACTCCATTACAGATAGAATACCGGCTGCCGGCTTCTTCCCTAAATAGTTCTTGCATCATTTGGAGGTGCTTTGGGTCATTGTCCTGTTGTAGGATGAAATTGGCTCCAATCAAGCGCTGTCCACAGGGTATGGCATGGCGTTGCGGAGTGATAGCCTTCCTTATTCACAATCCCTTTTACCTTGTACAAATCTCCCACTTTACCCCAGACCATCACATGACCTCCACCATGCTTGACAGATGGCGTCAGGAACTCTTCCAGCATCTTTTCAGTTGTTCTGCGTCTCACAAATGTTCTTCTGTGTGATCCAAACACCTCAAACTTCCATTCGTCCGTCCATAACACTTTTTTCCAATCTTCCTCTGTCCAATGTCTGAGCTTTTGCCCATAGTAATCTTTTCCTTTTATTAGCCAGTCTCAGATATGGCTTTTTCTTTTGCCACTCTGCCTTGAAGGCCGGCATCCCGGAGTCGCCTCTTCACTGTAGACGTTGACACTGGCATTTTGCGGGTACTATTTAATGAAGCTGCCAGTTGAGGACCTGTGAGGCGTTTATTTCTCAAACTAGAGACTCTGATGTACTTGTCTTGTTGCTCAATTGTGCAGCGGGGCCTCCCACTTCTCTTTCTACTCTGGTTAGAGCCTGTGTGTGCTGTCCTCTGAAGGGAGTCGTACACACCGTTGTAGGAAATCTTCAGTTTCTTGGCAATTTCTCGCATGGAATAGCCTTTATTTCTAAGAACAAGAATAGACTGTCGAGTTTCACATGAAAGCTCTCTTTTTCTAGCCATTTGGAGAGTTTAATCGAACCCACAAATGTAATGCTCCAGATTCTCAACTAGCTCAAAGGAAGGTCAGTTTTATAGCTCCTCTAAACAGCAAAACTGTTTACAGTGGTGCGAACATAATTGCACAAGGGTTTTCAAGTGTTTTCTAATCATCCATTAGCCTTCTAACACAGTTATCAAACACAATGTACCATTAGAACACTGGAGTGATGGTTGCTGGAAATGGGCCTCTATACACCTATGTAGATATTGCAGTAAAAACCAGACATTTGCAGTTAGAATAGTCGTTTAGCACATTAACAATGTAAAGAGTGTATTTCTGATTAATTTAATGTTATCTTCATTGAAAAAAACTGTGCTTTTCTTTAAAAAATAAGGAAATTTCTAAGTGACCCTAAACTTTTGAACGGTAGTGTAGGTGGGGGGCCCGGTTATTTCAAGGGTCTTCTGTATTTACTAATCTGCGTCCTTGTGCTTTTTTTCCCTCGCGAGTTTTCTTCCACTGAGAAGAACTATGATGTAGGTAATCGCGAGCTTCTTGCTATTAAGTGGGCGTTTGAAGAGTGGCGCCACTTTCTAGAGGGGGCCAGACATCAAATTATTGTACTGACTGACCATAAAAACCTGACTTTTTTAGAATCATCTAGGAGACTCATCCCCAGACCGGCTCGGTGGGCCTTGTTCTTTACCAGATTTGACTTTATTGTAAACCACAGACCCGGGTCTAAAAATGTCAGGGCCGACGCCTTATCTCGAAGTTTCTGTTCCTCTCAGGTCCTCGACATTCATCCTGAACCTATTTTATCTGAGGGGATAGTGGTTTCTGCAATATGACCCGACCTTGTAACGGAGATTAAAGAATGTCAACAGCTCGCTCCGCAAACCATTCCTGCTGGGAGATTGTTTGTCCGTCCTCAGTTCAGATTTTGTTTGCTCAATGAGTTACAGGATTCTGTTTTGAGTGGTCATCCAGGGATAATTGGGACTAAAAGATTAGTCTCGCGGCTCTACTGGTGCCCGTCCTTGTCTCGTGATGCGAGTTCCTACGTCTCGGCTTGCGAGGTCTGCGCTCACGCTAAGACTCCTCAAGTTCATCCTATTGGTGAACTGTTGCCACGGTCTGTTCCGCAGAAACCTTGGTCTCATCTGTCCATGGATTTTATCACCGATTTGCCTCCCTCTGAAGGGAAAACGGTCATTTGGGTATTGGACGGTTCAGTAAAATGTGTCATTTAATTCCTTTGCCTCAACTCCCTGATTCAGAAACTCTGTCTAAACTATTTATTGATCAGGTGGTTCGTCTGCATGGTATTCCGGAAAATATTGTCTCGGATAGAGGTGGACAATTTGTGGCTGACTTCAGGGGAGCTTTGTGTAAGGTGCTTGGGGTACAGTTACCGTTCCCTTCTGCATTTCACCGAGACTAATGGACAAAACGAGCGCTTTAATGAAGCCTTGGACCAATATCTTAGCTGTTATATTGCTGATAATCCGGCTGAATGGGTCTCGTTTCTTCTATTAGCGGAATATGCCATAAATAAATCGCCACCAATGTGTCTCTTGATACCTCGCCGTTTTTCTGTAATTATGGTCTTTCACTCTCGTTTTGGTTGATTTTCCGCCTCTTCTAGTGAAAACCCAGAGGTATAAGTTGAACTAAATAAACTGTGCACGGTTGGGACTCAGGTTCAATTGAACCTGAAGAACTCCCAAGTTACTCATAAGAAAAACGCTGAAAAAAACGTACGGTGGGTCCCGTGTTTGGTGTGGGGCAAAGGGTGCGGCTTTCTACTAAAAATCTCAGACTGAAAGTGCCATCTCACGAGTTTGCTCCTAGGCTTATTGGTCCATATGAAATTGTTGAAGTTATTAATCCAGTGTCTTTCCGCCTGGCTCTTCCTCCGTCTTTTAAGATTCACCATGTTTTTCACAAATCTCTCCTTGAAATTTGTTTTCCACCATCTAATCCACTCAAGAAACCTCCTCCTCCAGTTCAGGTAGAAGGAGATTTGGAGTTTGAGGTTCAGAGGATTGTGCATTCTAGAAGGGTGAGTGGTACTCTCCAGTACTTGGTGCACTGGAAGGGGTATAGGCCAGAGGAACGAAATTGGCTTCCGGCCTATTCTTTACATGCTAGTCGTCTTGTTAAAAGTTTTCATTTAAAGTGCATTTTGAAACCTAGGCCGAAGTTTAAGAGTCCGGTGGCCCCTCATAGAAAGAGGGCTAGTGTTAGGAAGAGTCTGTCTTTAAGATGACCATGACTACTGATCTAGCTTCTGGGCGGTACGGTTTACTTCCTGAGCCTCTCCCACTTCTTGGTCTTCTTCCTGTCAGGTGTAGGGTGGGGTATTTATACCTTGCCTCCTCCCGCTTTCTTTGCTTGTGAATTTTTTCCTTTCTTAGGTGTTGTGATCAAGCTGTCACTTAACCTGTGCCCCAGACTCCTGGGAAACTGGCCTCGGCTTGTCTCACGTAACCCCTTGTTTACCGATTTGGATGATCTGCTCCCGGCTGGTTTTGACCTCTGCTGTACCTGATTTCCACTCGCTCTATTTTGGACTCTGTTACCCTCTGGCTGTCTGGTTACCTGTTCAGGTATCGCCTGCAGTACCCCCCCCCCCCCCCTTATCCAACACTGAACTCTGTTAGAGCAACCTGGGTTCTGTGCAGCCAAAACCATCCTGCCTTGCGATGGGCTCTGGCGAATACCTCGGAGTAGCCTTAGAGTCTGTCGATCAGAGTTGTGACGAATTTGGGATTGCAGTTTTATTTCCACTCTTATTCCCGACAGTCTCCAGCAGCCTTATGGGAATGGCACAACCAGTGATTCCATAACAGATAGCCGTCAGATAGCGTTTCTGTTAGTTTCTCTTTTCTGTACTTATTTTTTTAATGTTACAATAAAAAACCTCTAAATCCACAAACTGTCTTTCATGCAGATGACCCCAAAAGAAAAAAAAAGTACACAGAATGCAGGTTATAGTGTGTAGTGTAGTCAGCAGATACAGCACTTATACTTATTAATCCCCAGCATGGCTCCCCTCTCATTCCTAGTGCCCAGCATTGCTCCCCTCAGGCTTACACACTACACTAGTATATACCCCATCATTCTTATACACTACACTAGTTTGTTCTCTCTCTCTCTACCACAGATTTCAGCCGATCGCTTTGTGATCTGCTTATTGTCACAGGACCCTTCTAACAAGTAGAGATTGTCTAACCTCTGAAGTCACTTTATACATCCATTATCACTTACCTGTGGTAACATCTCCTGGAATTTCCTCCTTCACGTCACTCATACACGGTTCATCGCCCCTCATCCACTCTTCATCTGCTTCATCTACAACTTCAACCTTAATACCAATCAGATTGTCCCCCTAAACAGACAAGAAAAATATATAGAATGGTCTATGGTACAATTATTTTATAGTCATATTTTGGTGAGACTTTAGCGGCATCTACCTGATGATTATCGGGAACATTGTAATATTCCTCTGGACAGTCCTGGAGATACAGAGGACGGGGACATCTCTCTGTAGGAGACACACAGGGAGAGAATACATTACTACTGTATATCAGTCTATAGATCAGACACTTCTGTCATAGGTTTATTTATCAGGACCTACATAACAATGATGTGTCCTCACCGACTTTCTGATTAAACACCGAGCTAATGTGTCAGACCCACAGTGAAATACCAGGAGGGATACAGAGACTCCACTTTCATTACTCGTGGGAATAGTGACACACACACACACACACTGTAAATAGTGCCACACACACAGCCTGTAAATAGTGCCACACACACACACACACACACACACACACACACAGCCTGTAAATAGTGCCACACACACACACACACACACACTGTAAATAGTGACACACACACACACACACACACACACACTGTAAATAGTGCCACACACACAGCCTGTAAATAGTGCCACACACACACAGCCTGTAAATATTGCCCCACACACAGCCTGTAAACAGTGCCATACACACGCAGCCTGTATATAGTGCCACACACACAGCCTGTAAATAGTTCCACACACACAGCCTGTAAACAGTGCCACACACCCGCAGCCTGTAAATAGTGCCACACACACACACACACACACACACACACACACACCCTGTAAATAGTGCCACACACAGCCTGTAAATAGTGCCACACACACACAGCCTGTAAATAGTGCCACACACACAGCCTGTAAATATTGCCACACACACAGCCTGTAAATAGTGCCACACACACGCAGCCTGTATATAGTGTGACACACACGCAGCCTGTAAATAGTGCCACACACACGCAGCCTGTATATAGTGCCACACACACGCAGCCTGTATATAGTTCCACACACACAGCCTGTAAACAGTGCCACACACACAGCCTGTAAACAGTGCCACACACACAGCCTGTAAACAGTGCCACACACACAGCCTGTAAACAGTGCCACACACCCGCAGCCTGTAAACAGTGCCACACACCCGCAGCCTGTACACCGTGCCACACACCCGCAGCCTGTACACCGTGCCACACACCCGCAGCCTGTAAACAGTGCCACACACCCGCAGCCTGTAAACAGTGCCACACACCCGCAGCCTGTAAACAGTGCCACACACCCGCAGCCTGTAAACAGTGCCACACACCCGCAGCCTGTAAACAGTGCCACACAACCGCAGCCTGTAAACAGTGGCACACACCCGCAGCCTGTAAACAGTGGCACACACCCGCAGCCTGTAAACAGTGCCACACAACCGCAGCCTGTAAACAGCCTATAAACAATGCCACACACCCGCAGCCTGTAAACAATGCCACACACCCGCAGCCCGTAAACAATACCAGATCGGAGTCTGCTTATAGAGGGAATTTACAATAAATTATAATGTGGTGAAAAAAATAATAATCTGGAACAGAAGAATTGGGTCTCAAAAGTGTACTCTTCTGGGGAGGTTTTACTGTATTTTTAATCTGTTTATAAATGTTCCTTACTGACACAAAAATGTTAGTTTACAGTAATGTAGTTTTATAAAACTCACAGCGGTCTGTTAAGACATAACTAAGGTATAACAGGCATTACTACATACATGGCCCTGTTAAGCCATCAGTGGTCAGTAAAAACCATCAGCATTGGGACCCCCATCGGTCTAACACATAAGTGTTTAATTGCTCGGTGTCTCGCTGCTGGAACACCGACCAATCATGTGAATGGGGGTCCAGAGTCCCCTAAATGTATGGAGTAGTGGTCAGGCGTATGTTCTGCTGCTCCATTAATCCTCGATGGGACTGCCAGAGGTAGCGGAGTATAGCGCTCGGCTGACAGAATTCATCGACCATCCTGGAGAGAATGTGCATTCACAACTCCTGCACCACGTATAACACAACTTTACCTGATGGGTTATTTAATGTAGCACGAAGGTTGAATCTGTCCAGTAAAGAAAACCCAGTTTTATACACCCTATTAGGGAATTATGAGTTATTAGAGGGGGGTCCTCTGCTCAGGATCACAGTAGAGAATGATTACATAGAGCGTCCCTCTCTCTCTCTGGAGGACCTATCCAGTCCTGAATTACAGAGACAACTTATTGATTTGAATGGACACTTGTGTAATACATCTTTTCTCCTGTGGTAGAACTGCTGCGAAACTGAACACTTGCAGCCAGGATTCACCAGATTTCAGCTGATCACTTTGTGATCGGCTTATTGTCACAGGACCCTTCTAACAAGTAGAGATTGTCTAACCTCTGAAGTCACTTTATACATCCATTATCACTTACCCGTGGTAACATCTCCTGGAATTTCCTCCTTCACGTCACTCATACACGGTTCATCGCCCCTCATCCACTCTTCACCTGCTTCATCTACAACTTCAACCTTAATATCAATCAGATTTTCCCCCTAAACAGAAAACATAATAAGTAAATTGGTTTTTGGTACAATTATTTTATGGTCATATTTTGGTGAGACTTTAGCGCCATCTACCGGATGATTATCGGGAACATTGTAATATTCCTCTGGACAGTCCTGGGAATACAGAGGATGGGGACATCTCTCTGGTGGATTTCTCCTACTGGATCCATCTGTAGGAAACACACAGTGATGGAATGGATTGTTTACATGTGATGATCAGATGATGGATGTAGTATCTGGGTGACCCTCACAACCTGTTAACCAATAAATATCTTCCCCCTCCTTACACGGCTGATCAGCCCTTAAATCCGTCTCTTCTTCTACTTCATCTTTAACTTCAACCTTATTATCAATCAGATTTTCCCCCTAAACAGACAAGAAAAAAATATACAAATTGGTTTTTGGTACAATTATTTTATGGTCATATTTTGGTGAGACTTTAGCGCCATCTACCGGATGATTATCGGGAACATTGTAATATTCCTCTGGACAGTCCTGGGAATACAGAGGACGGGGACATCTCTCTGGCGGATTTCTCCTACTGGATTCATCTGTAGGAAACACACAGGGAGAGAATACATTACTACTGTATATCCGTGTATAGATCAGACACGTCTCTCATAGGTTTATTTATCAGGACCTACATAACAATGATGTCTCCTCACCGACTTTCTGATAAAACACCGAGCTAATGTGTCAGACCCACAGTGAAACACTAGGAGGGATACAGAGACTCCACTTTCATTACTCGGGTGAATCCATTTTCAGCAGGTGGAGGAGACTCACACATTTATGTATTTATAAGGGTCGTCTGGTGTGGAAAACCTATTGACAAATACCTTATAAGGGAATTCTACACAATGCGACAACCCACGGTCGAGATTCTCGTCTTTTATCAGATCGACAAAGTACCCGTAGTAAGGAGAACTACTCCAAGTTTGCTCTACATTCACCAGGGATGGGAGATCACTGAGGTGTTGGAGAAAGCTCTATATTTGTAAACCCCTACGTGTCCTTTCCCTGGGAAGACAATTCCTCTCTTCGGAGGTGCCGGTTACGGTGAATGGGAGAAAAAAAACAACTATATAGGATTACATTTATCAGTGATTGGTTTTCCGGGAGCCCATGACATCAACATAAGAGAGAGAACCTGTCTCCATTCTGGACAAGGAACAGGAACCTCTGAGGTCACTTTATAGATGGGACACCCCCAGCCTCCTCTGAAGCAAGACTTGTACTTCAATACTACTGGGCTTTAGATATTAGCTCTTTGGCTCGAACGCTGTAAAATGTGTAAATGTGTGATGTCACCTTCTTTCTGCTACCTAGTAGAAATCACCTGACAATCCCTTTCTACTCAAGACCTGCCGCTCAAATTCCAAGATGTGAGGTGAAGAGACCTCTAACAGGGTCTGGGATAGCTTCACTGTAACCTCCAAGACTAAGAAGATGTGTCCACCACGGTTGGAAAATCCTCGGGATTCAGGAAAAAGAATCGTGCCATTTTTTGTTTGACCTGGTGTCCTAAAGGCGAGATATCTGGTTGAAGACCTTTGGTTATCGGATCAGGTAATCTGCATTTACATTATCCGATCCCATCGGATGGACCCCCAGACCGGGACAAGATGTGAGGCTCCGCAAGTCTCAGAAGCTGGTCTTCCCTGGTCTGTTCTTAGTTGGAGATTGCGCGTTTTGAGCCTTGGAAACAAGGTCTTGTATATATAGAGGTCAGAGAGGACCCGTCTTTTATAAAGGGTTAAGAAATACTGCTCAGTGAGAACTTCTTACGTATGATC
This sequence comes from Rhinoderma darwinii, assembly GCF_050947455.1. NCBI lineage: Eukaryota > Metazoa > Chordata > Amphibia > Anura > Rhinodermatidae > Rhinoderma > Rhinoderma darwinii. The sequence continues at coordinate 667,232,364 of NC_134687.1, forward strand.
AATTATGAAGTATTTCGCCCAGACTAACGAGAAGTCAGAGAGAGAGCTTGGTAAAATACAGATTAATATCTTCAGCTATAGCAAAAGTTACAAAAAGTCCTAGATCTCTATAAACTTTCCATAAAGGTACGCGAGCACCCCAAATATCTGCGGGATCGGACTGATTTTCAGGCAGGATCTGTTGACACAAGGATGACTAGACCTGCAATCCACACATGCTTTCTCTACAGACACCTGGTACTGAGGACACTACTCACAATCCTCCGATACAAACAAAGAGCAAAAAATACACAGTTTCCAGTCCTGAGACCGTTAACAAAACTGCCAATAATCCATACAACATACAGAGGGGAATTTATTAAGACTACCGTTTCATACACAATTGTGACGCAACAACCGTGGCCGAGCATCGTCCAATCCGCGCCCGTTGCCCATAAAAAACAAACATTCACTTCTCCGCTCCTCTTCCCTCAGACTCCGTTACCATTGTAGCGCTGGTCGTACAAGGTCCTGGTGCAGGGCAGCGTCAGGACCTGATAAGGTCATCAGTGCAACGGCGCTGCCTAGTGTCATTACGTTATATGAACAGCACTGGAGCGATGAGGGAGCCGAAAGGTAGAAGAGGAGCTGAGAAGTATCATTTTTACTCAAATTTTACAATGGAGGGGCGCGGGGGAAGGTAGGTGCTCAACAGCGGCCTCTGCTTTGCTGCGCCCTGTAGAGTGAAATCAACATCAGCTAGGAGATGGCGTAGATTTTCACCGTACCCATAATGGAGGCGTAAATAGGCCAAAAGTCGAAATGTAAAATTTTATTGGCCCTGGTGAGACTTTTCTACACCAGAAAACTGGCGTAGAAACGTTAATACATTGTACGGAATTGCTGTATAATGTCCTTCATGCTGCTTCCAGTAAGTGCTCTCTCTCACCCCAGTGCTGGGAGTCACAGCTACACTGCTCATTACTGCTGTATGATGTCCTCCATGCTGCTTGCAGTAACTGCTCTCTCACCCCAGTGCTGGAAGTCACAGCTACACTGCTCATCACTGCTGTATAATGTCCTCCATGCGGCTTGCAGTAACTGCTCTCTCACCCCAGTGCTGGAAGTCACAGCTACACTGCTCATTACTGCTGTATAATGTCCTCCATGTTGCTTCCAGTAAGTGCTCTCTCTCACCCCAGTGCTGGGAGTCACAACTACACTGCTCATGACTGCTGTATAATGTCCTCCATGCTGCTTCCAGTAAGTGCTCTCTCGCTCACCCCAGTGCTGGGAGTCACAGCTACACTGCTCATCCCTGCTGTATAATGTCAAACATGCTACTTCCAGTAACTGCTCTCTCTCACCCCAGTGCTGGAAGTCACAGCTACACTGCTAATCACTGCTGTATAATGTCCTCCATGCTGCTGCCAGTAAGTGTTCTCTCTCACCCCAGTACTGGGAGTGACAGCTACACTGCTCATCTCTGCTGTATAATGTCCTCCATGCTGCTTCCAGTAAGAGTTCTCTCTCACCCCAGTGCTGGTTGTCACAGCTACACTGCTCATCACTGCTGTATAATGTTGTAAAGGATCTGCCAGACACAGCTTCTGTGTCGACGCCCGTGGTTAGTCAGTCTGCACCTGCTCCTAAGTCTGATCGAGTGACCCCTCCTTCTACCAATCAGGATGGGAGGCTGAGGAGTGGGAGAGCCTATCACAGCCTGGCCAGACGGAGCTAGCTCCCGCCCTCTGTCTATTTATACCTTCACTTCCTGCTCCTCCTTTGCCTGTGATTCTCCTGTTTCCTGGCTCTGCTGCTGCTGCTTGAACTATTTGTCCCTGCTTCATATTGACCCTGGCTTACCGACTACTCTCCTGCTCTGCGTTTGGTACCTCGTACACTCCTGCTTTGACTCGGCTCGTTCACTTCTCTTGTTGCTCACGGTGTTGCCGTGGGCAACTGCCACATTTCCCTTAGCTTCTGTGTACCCATGTCTGTTTGTCTGTCGTGCACTTATTGAGCGTAGGGACCGTCGCCCAGTTGTACGCCGTCGCCTAGGACGGGCCATTGCAAGTAGGCAGGGACTGAGTGGCGGGTAGATTAGGGCTCACCTGTCGGTCTCCCTTCCCCGTCATTACAAATGTCCTCCATGCTGCTTCCAGTAAGTGTTCTCTCTCCCCCCAGTGCTGGGAGTCACAGCTACACTGCTCATCACTGCTGTATAATGTCCTCCATGCTGCTTCCAGTAAGTGCTCTCTCTCACCCCAGTGCTGGGAGTCGCAGCTACACTGCTCATAACTAAAGTATAATGTCCTCCATGCTGCTTCCAGTAAGTGCTCTCTCTCACCCCAGTGCTCGGAGTCACAGCTACACTGCTCATGACTGCTGTATAATGTCCTCCATGCTGCTTCCAGTAAGTGCTCTCATACCCCAGTGCTGGGAGTCACAGCTACACTGCTCATCACTGCTGTATAATGTCCTCCATGCTGCTTCCAGTAAGTGTTCTCTCTCATCCCAGTGCTGGGAGTTACAGCTACACTGCTGTATAATGTCATCCATGCTCCTTCCAGTAAGTGCACTCTCTCACCTCAGTGTTGGGAGACACAGCTACACTGCTCATCATTGCTGTATAATGTCTTCCATGCTGCTTCCAGTAACTGCTATCTCACCCCAGTGCTGGAAGACACAGCTACACTGCTCTTCACTGCTGTATAATGTCCTTCGTGCTGCTTCCAGTAAGTGTTCTCACCCCAGTGCTGGGAGTCATAGCTACACTGCTCATCACTGCTGTATAATGTCCTCCATGCTGCTTCCAGTAAGTGCTCTCTCACCCCAGTGCTGGGAGTCACAGCTACACTGCTCAGTACTGCTGTATAATGTCCTCCATGCTGCTTCCAGTAAGTGTTCTCTCTCATCCCAGGGCTGGGAGTCACAGCTACACTGCTCATCACTGCTGTATAATGTCCTTCATGCTACTTCCAGTAAGTGATCTCTCTCACCCAAGTGATGGGAGTAACAGCTACTCTGCTCAGTACTGCTGTATAATGTCCTCTATGCTGCTTCCAGTAAGTGCTCTCTCACCCCAGTGCTGGGAGTAACAGCTACACTGCTCATCACTGCTGTATAATGTCCTCCATGCTGTTTCCAGTAAGTGTTCTCTCTCACCCCAGTGCTAGGAGTCACCCCAGTGCTGGGAGTCACAGCTACACTGCTCATCACTGCTGTATAATGTCCTTCATGCTACTTCCAGTAAGTGATCTCTCTCACCCGTGATGGGAGTAACAGCTACTCTGCTCAGTACTGCTGTATAATGTCCTCTATGCTGCTTCCAGTAAGTGCTCTCTCACCCCAGTGCTGGGAGTCACAGCTACACTGCTCATCACTGCTGTAGAATGTCCTCCATGCTGCTTCCACTAAGTGTTCTCTCTCACCCCCCTGCTGAGAGTCACAGCTACACTGCTCATCACTGCTGTATAATGTCCTTCATGCTGCTTCCAGTAAGTATTCTCTCTCACCCCAGTGCTGGGAGTCACAGCTACACTGCTCATCACTGCTGTATAATGCCTTCCATGCGGTTTTGCTTCTGAGGGTCTGCTATTGAGAGATACAGGAGCAGGATCTCCCTTTCCATGTATGTGCTGTGTAAGGGAGAGATCATAGCAGCAAGTGAGCGCCCCCTCTTGAGATCAAGGACAAATGACAATTAGATATAGAGCCTGCAGAGGAGAAAACTGATAAATGAATTACAGAAGTCATACAACGGCCAGAAATAGTGTTATTACTCATGTACACACACATAGTAGATTATTCTGAGATGTCACCTGAAATGACAGATATTATATATTGTTTTACCTTGCGATGTGAGGGGCCGGTGGTCCTCCATCATGACCTCCTTGTACAGAGCCTTGTGTTCTTCTACATACTCCCACTCCTCCATGGAGAAATAGACAGCGACGTCCTGACTCCTTATAGGAACCTGACACACACAATGATAGTCATTACCCAGACTCCTCCAGTGCTGATACTGTATAATTTCCCAGCATTCCCAGCAGTGTCACCTCTCCAGTCAGCAGCTCAGTCATCTTGTGGAGAAGTTCTAGGATCTTCTGCATATTGTTCTTCTCATGTATCCGGGAGTGAGGAGGGGGCTCTGTGATGGGGCTCCGGCTCCGCCCTCCTGACTCATGACTGCTGGGGGCCACACAGTCACCCCATGTTTTCTTCACTATTGTGTATTCCTGTGTATGGGGAAAAAAGAAAGTAAGAAAGAGAGAACCTTAAAAAGGAAAATGGGACGTGATAAAGGTTTCCATATGTTACAGGAGGAAAGAAACTACAACACAAGAACACGAGGGAACAATCTGACATTAATGTGGGGGGAAGACCAGAAACTTGCCCGGTGTAATCCTAGATCTATCCTAAGAGAAATTTAAGAAGGAAATAATATAAATGTCAACTAGATGGACCATGTGATTCTCCTCCTGCCGTCATCTTCTATGTGTCTATATAGAGGTCAGACTAGTGGTAGAAATCCTCATCTCCAGGACAGACTCCGGCCATGTGATTCTCCTCCTGCCGTCATCTTCTATGTTTCTATATAGAGGTCTGACTAGTGGTAGAAATCCTCATCTCCAGGACAGACTCCGGCCATGTGATTCTCCTCCTGCCGCCATCTTCTGTGTTTCTATATAGATGTCAGACTAGTGGTAGAAATCCTCATCTCCAGGACAGACTCCGGCCATGTGATTCTCCTGGTTCCTGCCGTCATCTTCTATGTTTCTATATAGAGGTCAGCCTAGTGGTAGAAATCCTCATCTCCAGGACAGACTCCAGTCATGTGATTCTCCTCCTGCCGCCATCTTCTGTGTTTCTATATAGATGTCAGACTAGTGGTAGAAATCCTCATCTCAGGACAGACTCCGGCCATGTGATTCTCCTGGTCCCTGCGGTCCTTCTCCTCCTGGTCCCTGCGGTCCTTCTCCTCCTGGTCCCTGCGGTCCTTCTCCTCCTGGTCCCTGCGGTCCTTCTCCTCCTGGTCCCTGCGGTCCTTCTCCTCCTGGTCCCTGCGGTCCTTCTCCTCCTGGTCCCTGTGGGCCTTCTCCTCCTGGTCCCTGTGCTCCTTCTCCTCCTGGTCCCTGTGCTCCTTCTCCTCCTGGTCCCTGTGCTCCTTCTCCTCCTGGTTACAACGTGACTACTTACTATTCTCATTACCCTACATTACTATTACCATGACACATAACGGACCATATTGCTGGCTGATCTTCACTTCTTCCCGTCACTTGGAAGGTCTCGTAGATGGTATACAGGACACTGGCTTCTTCCTCTTATGTGTGACTTGTTACATAATACAATAAAGAACATAGAAATATAGAAACGCTTACCTCTCCGCTCAGCAGGTAGATGATCTCCAGGGTGAAGTTTAATATTCTTGTGGTCACCTCATTGCTGTCCTTGTCCATCATTGGTGGGTCATTCAGGAGAAGGAACGTTCTGGATGAGAACATGGATCCACTGGAGGTTGTAGTACTGCAGGCGTCTTTATGAGAAGAGGAGAGAATCATTCAGGGGACGACATCATGTGTGAAATACAGAACCTCACTTATTGAGAGAAACCGGTTCTCCGAGCCTCCACCACATGGAAGGGGCATGACCAGTACAGACAATTATCTACAGAATATATCATAAATGTCTGATTGATGATAGGTACGGGTCCCAAAGGGGTGACCGGTACCTATGTGGACGAGGGGGGGGGGACCCGTACCTATGTGGACGAGGGGGACCCGTACCTATGTGGACGAGGGGGACCCGTACCTATGTGGACGAGGGGGGGGACCCGTACCTATGTGGACGAGGGGGGGGGGGGACCCGTACCTATGTGGACGAGGGGGGGGGGGACCCGTGCGTAGGTGGACGCGGGGGCTGCTGGTGAATGATCCAGACAGAGAATGAAAAAAGAGGTGGTCACACATGTATGACTTGTTCTATTCACTTCTAGGTGTGTAATGTAAACAGACGAGCGTGGCCATCTCACCAGGCGGGTCAGGGACTTCTCTTCTCTACATAGGGGTGGTTCCCATAGGAGGGACCTGCATCTATCAGACATTTATGGAATATCCTGTTAATATGTTATAAAATGTGATGAAAATACCGCTCTACAACTGTGGTGAAAAAAAAAAGGTCCTCTCCCTGATCTAGTAAGTGACATTGGACGTCAAAATTTATGCCAATAACAAATTTAATCAGTGAAATTAGGCACAAACCAGTGTCATTAGTGAATTTTTTATTATGATTTTTTTTTCTCCCTCAAAATAGAAGGGGAAAAAGAAGAGAGAAAGCGACTACTTTGTGGCGTCGGCTGACGCAGCTGGTCCACCTGACGGCCTGCTACAGGGAAGGAGGGTTGGTTTAAGTTGGCCTTTGGGCAGAATGCCTTTTCTCCTATGTTTTGTGTGGAACGTGCTCATCGCATCTCATCTCGGGCCCCTTCACCTGGTGCACCTCCACGCACTTTCACAGCTAAGATGCTCAACTATAAAGGATAGAGACACACTATTGGAATTCACAGGGAAACAAGGCCATCAGAGGCATGCCAAGCACGATGTGCGAGTCTTTCCCGACTATTCTCTAAGAGCAAAAGCAACGACAGAAATTTAAGAGGCCAAAAAATGTTTGAGGGTTAAACAAATTCCATACTCTATAGTCTACCCTGCGAAACACAGGATGGTGCACAACGGCTCAAAAATATTCCTGGGAAAAATGTCAACCTGGATAGAACGTGTAACCCCTCTGTGACTGATGTGTCTTGTATGATCTTATATCGTATATATAGTGGAGAACTATCATCACATCTCACTCATGTCCTCCGCTCTGTACTGGATGAGAGGACACGTCTCTGAAAAGCCGGAAGATGTCATCACCTGGATGGAACGTTTGACCCCTCTGTGACTGATGTGTCTTGTATCTTCTTATACTGTATATATAGTGGAGAACTATCATCACATCTCACTCATGTCTTCCGCTCTGTACTGGATGAGAGGACATTACTCGGACAAGCCAGAAGATGTCATCACCTGGATGGAACATCTGACCCCTCTGTGACTGATGTGTCTTGTATCTTCTTATACCGTGTATATATAGTGGAGAACTATCGTCACATCTCCAGACAGATGGTCCAGACAGTGGCCGCAGCTCAGGTACAGATGGAGAAGGGCGCAGCAGGTAACGCCAAATGTGGCGGATGACACAGGAGTGGCAGGTTGCGCCACACGTGGCGAGTTCCTCCGGACGTGGCAGATGACACAGGACGTGTCACGACTCCGACTCTAATAGGCACAGGAACAGCACGGGATACAGGAACAGGTAACAAGGCACGGGTAACAACTGGTACGGGAAACACTAAGGGACCATTAGCAAGACAGACTGGGAAAACTAACAACACTCAGGCAAGGATGAGAAGGGCTGGGGCCTTCTTATAAACCAGGAAATCATGGCAGTTGATGAGGATTTCCTGATGTGCGTGCGCTGGCCCTTTAAGGACGGGTACGAGCGTGCGTGCGCGCGCACTCTGCGGGACACAGCAGACCGGAGCGGAAGTGAGCGCTGGCGTCTCCTAGGAAGGAGATGGGGACCAGCGCTCACGGATCCTGGGATGCGGGCGTCGGGAGGTGAGTAAACCCGAGGCCCGTGGCCATGGACGCTACAGTATCCCCCCTCTTACGCCCCCTCTCCTCGGTGCCGGAGCGAGAGAGGAAGTTTTTAATAAGAGCAGGAGCACTGAGGTTCTTTACTGGCTCCCAGGACCTCTCCTCAGGACCGAACCTTCTCAAGTCCACCAAATAGAAAGTCCTTCCTCCTACCCTATTGCAGTCCAGGATCTCCCTCACCTCGAACACATCAGAAGAACCGCTGAGAGCAACTGTGGAACCAGAAGTCTTGCTGTAGCGGTTCAGGACCACGGGTTGGGGATTCTGAGGGTAGGAGACAGCCACAGCTTATAGGAGACAGGGTTTATCTATTGCAAAATCTCGAAAGGTCCGAGAAACCTGGGAGCAAACTTGTATGAGGGTACCTTCAAACGAATGTTCCGAGAGGACAGCCACACTTTAGTCCCCGGAAGATACTGAGGCGGCTCTCTTCTCTTTGTATCCGCTCTTCGCTTCATGCGATCGACTGCAAGCAAAATAGAAGACCGGGTCTGTTGCCAGATTTGCAGGAAGTCCCCATATGCAGAGTCAGCAGCGGGTACCTGAGATAAAGTCGACACATGAAGAGGGACTCTGGGATGTTGACTGTACACAATGTGAAAAGGAGTGGAGATGGTGGACTCACTTGTATGAGAACTCGGCCCATGGTAGAAGCTGTACCGTTATCGTGCTGTGAATAGATGAAGTGGCGGAGATAATTCTCCATGATCTGGTTGATCCTCTCGACTTGCCCATTAAACTGGGGGTGATAGGCTGAGGAAAAGTCCAATCTCACGTCCAGGAGATTACAGAGGGCTCTCCAGAACTTTGAAGTAAACTGAACCCCCCTGGTAAGACACAATGTGTAGAGGCAAGCTATGCAAGCGGAAGATGTGCTGAATGAAGAGATTCGCCAGTCGGGGAGCAGAAGGTAGGCCGGTCAGTGGGATAAAATGTGCCATCTTAGTGAACCACTCCCCCACCACCCAGATGGTGTTGCATCCTGCTGAGAGGGGAAGGTCTGTGACAAAGTCCATCGCAATGTGCTGTCAAAGGGCATTGGGTACAGGCAGAGGTTGAAGTAGGCCGGCGGGCTTGGAGTGAGTAACTTTGTTAGAGGCACACACCGTGTAATAAGAGACAAAGTCCAGAACATCTTTAGGTAGCGTGGACCACCAGAAGTGACGAGCAATAAGGTCTCGGGTTTTACGGACACCAGCGTGCCCAGCCAGTTTAGTACTGTGTCCCCAGCGAAGAATTCTTCTCCTGTCTGCCAACCGAACAAACGTTCTCCCCGGAGGGATGTCTCTAATCTGCAGAGGATTAGCAGTGACAATGCAGGACGGGTCTACGATGGTCTGAAGGGACTCCACCGTGTCTTCCGTCTCAAATGATCTGGACAGGGCATCGGCCCTCACATTCTTGTCCGCGCGACATTAGTGGAGCAGAAACTGGAAACGGGTGAAGAACAGCGACCACCTGGCTTGACGAGGATTCAGTTATTGTGCAGACTGAAGGTAGGTGAGGTTCTTGTGGTCGGTGTAGATCCAGATTGGGTGAGCTGCGCCTTCTAGAAGATGTCTCCACTCCTCCAGAGCCAATTTGATGGCCAGCAGCTCCCGATCTCCAATGGAGTAATTGCGCTCAGCAGAGGAAAAAAGTCTTGAGTAGTCGCCACATACTACTGCCTTTCCTTTGGAGCTCCTCTGGAACAAAAGCGCACCTGCAGCAGCAGAGGAAGCGTCCACTTCCAGTGAGAACTGCCGAGATACGTCAGGATGATGGAGGATCGAAGCTGAAGTGAAGGTCCTCTTGAAGCTAAAGAATGCGGACTCTGCCTCTGGAGTCTACACCTTGGCGTTCACACCCTTTTTGGTAAGGGTAGAGATGGGAGCCATCAGAGATTAGAAGTTAGGAATAGAAATTGGCGAATCCCAGGAACCGCTGTATGGCCCTTAAACCTTGAGGACGTGGCCACTGCAGGACAGCTTTCACTTTCTCAGGATCCATCTTGAGGCCTTGATCCAAGATGATGTAGCCCAGGAAGGGCAGAGAACTCTTCTCAAAGACGCACTTCTCCAGCTTTGCGTATAAATGATTCTCCCTTAATCGTAGAAGAACCTGACGGACATGCCTCCGATGAGTCGTTGGATCTGGGGAGAAAATCAAAATATCAATCGAGATAAACAACACAGACAGAGTAGTTCTCGGAAAATATCATTAACGAACTCCTGAAACACTGCGGGAGCATTACACAGTCTGAAGGGCATCACTAGGTATTCGTAGTGCCCGTCCCAGGTGTTAAATGCCGTCTTCCATTCATCACCACGGCGAATCCGGACTAGATTATAAGCACCCCGCAGGTCTAGGTTAGAAAAAATGAAACAGCTCGGATATAAGTGACAACGGGTATTTGTTCTTGACAGTGATCTGGTGGAGACCCCGGTACTCAATGCAGGGTCGAAGGCATCCGTCCTTTTTAACGAAGAGGAATCCACCCCCGGCTGGGTAGGAAGACTTTCATATGAAACCCCTCTCCAGATTCTCCTTTTAATCGGCAGACATGGATAGAGACCGTGGCAAGGAGAGAGGATATACTCGGCCACAGTGGAGAGAAGCATTAGGAACCAGTTTAATGGGGCAGTCATAAATCCGATGTGGAGGCAGAATCTCAGCCTCCCTTTTGCTGAAAACATCTGCAAACTGACCAAACTGGGGGGGGGGGGGGGGGCAGTCCCGCCAATGACTGACAGGATGGCTCTGCAACAGACGACCAAGGCAGAATTCCAGTCCAGGATTGGGGCATGCAGTCGAAGCCAAGGCGGGCCCAGCAGAACAGGATTGATGGCCTTGGGCAAAACAAGGAAAGAAATCAGTTCAAAACGAAGGACTCCAACCTGGAGCTTCAGCGGCTTGGTTTTAGAAACGATGGGATCAGGCAGAGGCAGGCCATTAACTGAGGCAACAGCCAAAGACGTCTCTAGGGGAACTTTGGGCAACTGAATATGATCCACAAGCTCTTTCTGGATGAAGTTAGCAGCAGAACCAGAGTCAAGATAGGCAGAAACTTGATGCGTCCTCTCGCCGGATACTAGGGTCACAGGAATAGTCAGATTGGAACAGAAGGGCTTATTAGGTACCGTTCCACCTAGGGTTGTCTCTCCAACAAATCCTAGGCAATGGGGTCTCTATGGCCTCCTAGGCCGCAATACAAACGAAGTCCAGAAACGCGTCTGCGTTGTTTCTCCTGGATAGACAATTTAAAATAGTTACTCCACCTCGGATCCACTGGTGGGACGACTGCGGAGTATTGCTGGAAAGTAGAATCCAGCCTAGGAAGTTCTCTCTCCCAGAGAACCTCTTGGGAACGCTCCCGGATCCTCATGTCAACCCGGGAGGCGAGTAGGATAAGATCAGCTAGGTTAAATGGCAGATCGCGAACGGCCAGCACATCCTTAAAGCAACAGTGTCACGAAAAAAAAAAACTTTTTTACATCAGTTTGATGTTAGTGTTGTATTAAAAAACTTTTATATTTATTTGTGTGTTTGTGTTTTACTTTTTTTTATTTTTGAACTTTTTCTTCCCTACGGGGGCTGCCATTTTTTTTTTCCATTTCTGTATGTGTCGATTAACGACACATACAGACATGGAATACGGCAGCCACAGTCCCATAGGGAATGCGAACGGGGCCCGTTCCATCCACTATGCTGTACGCCGTCTGTGTGGGAACGGCGCATGCGCTGCTCCCACACAGTCCAAGTTGAACTGTGCGCCGTACGGCGCCATTTTCCTGTAGACCGGAAGTCGCGGCCGGACAGAAAATTACTACCTCCGGTCGCGGCTTCCGGACTTGTGCACTTGGAGTGTCGGTAGCAGACGGAGCGGACGGAGCGGCGGAGACTCGAGCAGGTAAGTTATTTCTATGTATGTTCGTGTTTTACTGTGTGTTTACTAGTGTATGTAAACCTGCCACACTGTGTGTTAGCTCAAAAAATGGCGACACACAGTGTAGGAGGTTAGACCGTTCAATCCCCTCGTTTCTCCCGGCACTAGCCAGGATAAAGGAGGGGGGGATTCTGAGAGCTCACTAGAGCGAGTGAGTTTCCCCAAATTTTGCAGCATAAAGCAATGTGGTTGCTTTACCACATGCAATGCTGCAATTTTGGGAATTGCTCCATCTAGTGACCAGCACAGGGAAATGTTATAAATTAGAATCTAATTTATAATATTTCCTGACTCGTGAAAAAAATGAAAAAATTAGAACAATGTCTAATCACCTATACACTAATTGTTTAACTAAAAAAAACAAAACACTTTTTTTTCTAGCGTCACATTCCCTTTAATCCCTGAAGAAAGTCCCTGCCAAATGTGGCCACCAAAGCCTAATTGTTACAGATCAATTCAGTAGCCAGGATAGGGAACAGAATGGCATACTCGCCCAAGGAGAGGTCTCCCTGGTGTAGGGTCAGCAAGGATGCAGCAGCCGAAGAAACTCTCCCGGGTTCCTCAAAGATCGAGGGGAAGGTCTGTGAAAAGCACTGCAAGTCCCAGGTCTCTGATGTTCCCACAGAGGATTAGCCCATGCCAGGGCTTTCCCAGTAAGGAGAGAGAAGATGAAAGCGATCCTGACGTCATCCGAAGAGAAGGACCTGGCATGTAGTCTGAAGTGGATCAGGCACGGATTCAAAAATCCCCTGAAGGACCTCGGGTCTCCGTCATAGCGTGGAGGTAGCAGCAGGAAGCACAGGGGATCCGTACCGGTACACAGAAAGTGTAGCAGGAGGAACAGCAGGAACGGGTGCGTAGACGACTGTGGTTGGAGCAAGCAGCCGATGGGCTATGGCGTTCACCGACAGGAGGAGCTGATCTTGTCTTGACTGGAGATCCTCCATCTCTGTCAGCATGGCTTGTGTCATCAAGGTCTCAGGTTGACCAGTGGGGTCAATGGCCTGAGCGTTTTATGACTTAGAGGGTTAGTGGACCCACTAGGCCGTACCGCCGTAGCGGGGAGGCAGCAGGCCAAACAGAAGGAACCCCAGAATACAAAGTCCCTCACAAGTGTAACTGGATAGTCCAGTCAGTGGCCGCAGCTCAGGTACAGATGAGAAGGGCGCAGGGGGATGACACCGGTGTGGCAGGTTGCGCCAGACGTGGCGAGTTCCTCCGGACGTGGCAGATGACACCACACAGTATAATGTCCCTCTCTCCTCACATATAACACGTGTCACGTCACCGGCAGCCTCTCTCCTCACATATAAGACGTCACCAGCAGCCTCTCTCCTCACATATAACACGTCACCGGCAGCCTCTCTCCTCACATATAACACGTCACCAGCAACCTCTCTCCTCACATATAACACGTCACCGGCAGCCTCTCTCCTCACATATAACACGTCACCAGCAACCTCTCTCCTCACATATAACATATTACCGGCGGCCTCTCTCCTCACATATAACATGTCACCGGCAGCCTCTCTCCTCACATATAACACGTCACCGGCAGCCTCTCTCCTCACATGTAACACGTGTCATGTCACCGGCAGCCTCTCTCCTCACATATAACACGTCACCGGCAGCCTCTCTCCTCCCATATAACACGTCACCGGCAGCCTCTCTCCTCCCATATAACACGTCACCGGCAGCCTCTCTCCTCACATATAACACGTCACTGGCAGCCTCTCTCCTCACATGTAACACGTCACCGGCAGCCTCTCTCCTCACATATAACACGTCACCGGCAGCCTCTCTCCTCACATATAACATGTCACCGGCAGCCTCTCTCCTCACATATAACATGTCACCGGCAGCCTCTCTCCTCACATATAACATGTCACCGGCAGCCTCTCTCCTCACATATAAGACGTCACCAGCAGCCTCTCTCCTCACATATAACACGTCACCGGCAGCCTCTCTCCTCACATATAACACGTCACCGGCAGCCTCTCTCCTCACAAATAACACGTCACCAGCAACCTCTCTCCTCACATACAACATATTACCGGCGGCCTCTCTCCTCACATATAACATGTCACCGGCAGCCTCTCTCCTCACATATAACATGTCACCGGCAGCCTCTCTCCTCACATATAACACGTCACCGGCAGCCTCTCTCCTCCCATATAACACGTCACCGGCAGCCTCTCTCCTCACATATAACACGTCACCGGCAGCCTCTCTCCTCACATGTAACACGTCACCGGCAGCCTCTCTCCTCACATGTAACACGTCACCGGCAGCCTCTCTCCTCACATGTAACACGTGTCAAGTCACCGGCAGCCTCTCTCCTCACATATAACACGTCACCGGCAGCCTCTCTCCTCACATATAACACGTCACCGGCAGCCCCTCTCCTCACATATAAACACGTCACCGGCAGCCTCTCTCCTCACATATAACACGTCACCGGCAGCCTCTCTCCTCACATATAACACGTCACCGGCAGCCTCTCTCCTCACATATAACACGTCACCGGCAGCCTCTCTCCTCACATATAACACGTCACCGGCAGCCTCTCTCCTCACATATAACACGTCACCGGCAGCCTCTCTCCTCACATATAACACGTCACCGGCAGCCTCTCTCCTCACATATAACATGTCACCGGCAGCCTCTCTCCTCACATATAACACGTCACCGGCAGCCTCTCTCCTCACATATAACATGTCACCGGCAGCCACTCACCTCACATATAACCTGTCACCGGCAGCCTCTCTCCTCACATATAACACGTGTCATGTCACCGGCAGCCTCTCACCTCACATATAACATGTCACCGGCAGCCTCTCTCCTCACATATAACACGTCACCGGCAGCCTCTCTCCTCACATATAATATGTCACCGGCAGCCTCTCTCCTCACATATAACATGCCACCGGCAGCCTCTCTCCTCACATATAACACGTATCACGTCACCGGCAGCCTCTCTCCTCACATATAACATGTCACCGGCAGCCTCTCTCCTCACATATAACATGTCACCGGCAGCCTCTCTCCTGACATATAACACGTGTCATGTCACCGGCAGCCTCTCTCCTCACATATAACATGTCACCGGCGGCCTCTCTCCTCACATATAACACGTGTCACGTCACCGGCAGCCTCTCTCCTCACATTTAACACGTCACCGGCAGCCTCTCTCCTCACATTTAACACGTCACCGGCAGCCTTTCTCCTCACATATAACATGTCACCGGCAGCCTCTCTCCTCACATATAACACGTCACCGGCAGCCTCTCTCCTCACATACAACACGTCACCGGCAGCCTCTCTCCTCACATATAACATGTCACCGGCAGCCTCTCACCTCACATATAACATGTCACCGGCAGCCTCTCTCCTCACATATAACACGTCACCGGCAGCCTCTCTCCTCACATATAACACGTCACCGGCAGCCTCTCTCCTCACATATAACACGTCACCGGCAGCCTCTCTCCTCACATATAACATGCCACCGGCAGCCTCTCTCCTCACATATAACACGTATCACGTCACCGGCAGCCTCTCTCCTCACATATAACACGTCACCGGCAGCCTCTCACCTCACATATAACATGTCACCGGCAGCCTCTCCCCTCACATATAACACGTCACCGGCAGCCTCTCTCCTCACATATAACACGTCACCGGCAGCCTCTCTCCTCACATATAACGCGTCACCGGCAGCCTCTCTCCTCACATATAACGCGTCACCGGCAGCCTCTCTCCTCACATATAACGCGTCACCGGCAGCCTCTCTCCTCACATATAACGCGTCACCGGCAGCCTCTCTCCTCACATATAACACGTCACCGGCAGCCTCTCTCCTCACATATAACATGTCACCGGCAGCCTCTCTCCTCACATATAACACGTCACCGGCAGCCTCTCTCCTCACATATAACCCGTGTCATGTCACCGGCAGCCTCTCTCCTCACATATAACATGCCACCGCCAGCCTCTCTCCTCACATATAACATGCCACCGCCAGCCTCTCTCCTCACATATAACACGTGTCACGTCACCGGCAGCCTCTCTCCTCACATATAACACGTCACCGGCAGCCTCTCTCCACACATATAACCCGTGTCATGTCACCGGCAGCCTCTCTCCTCACATATAACATGTCACCGGCAGCCTCTCTCCTCACATATAACACGTCACCGGCAGCCTCTCTCCTCACATATAACACGTCACCGGCAGCCTCTCTCCTCACATATAACATGTCACCGGCAGCCTCTCTCCTCACATATAACACGTCACCGGCAGCCTCTCTCCTCACATATAACACGTGTCACGTCACCGGCAGCCTCTCTCCTCACATATAACACGTCACCGGCAGCCTCTCTCCTCACATATAACACGTCACCGGCAGCCTCTCTCCTCACATATAACACGTCACCGGCAGCCTCTCTCCTCACATATAACGCGTGTCACCGGAAGCCTCTCTCCTCACATATAACGCGTGTCACCGGCAGCCTCTCTCCTCACAGATAACACGTCACCGGCAGCCTCTCTCCTCACATATAACACGTCACCGGCAGCCTCTCTCCTCACATATAACATGTCACCGGCAGCCTCTCTTCACATATAACACGTGTCATGTCACCGGCAGCCTCTCTCCTCACATATAACACGTCACCGGCAGCCTCTCTCCTCAGATATAACATGTCACCGGCAGCCTCTCTCCTCACATATAACCCGTGTCACGTCACCGGCAGCCTCTCTCCTCACATTTAACACGTCACCGGCAGCCTCTCTCCTCACATATAACATGTCACCGGCAGCCTCTCTCCTCACATATAACACGTCACCGGCAGCCTCTCTCCTCACATATAACACGTGTCACGTCACCGGCAGCCTCTCTCCTCACATTTAACACGTCACCGGCAGCCTCTCTCCTCACATATAACACGTCACCGGCAGCCTCTCTCCTCACATATAACATGTCACCGGCAGCCTCTCTCCTCACATATAACACGTCACCGGCGGCCTCTCTCCTCACATATAACACGTGTCATGTCACCGGCAGTCTCTCACCTCACATATAACATGTCACCGGCAGCCTCTCTCCTCACATATAACACGTCACCGGCAGCCTCTCTCCTCACATATAACACGTCACCGGCAGCCTCTCTCCTCACATATAACACGTCACCGGCAGCCTCTCTCCTCACATATAACACGTCACCGGCAGCCTCTCTCCTCACATATAACACGTCACCGGCAGCCTCTCTCCTCACAAATAACATGTCACCGGCAGCCTCTCTTCACATATAACACGTGTCATGTCACCGGCAGCCTCTCTCCTCACATATAACACGTCACCGGCAGCCTCTCTCCTCACATATAACATGTCACCGGCAGCCTCTCTCCTCACATATAACATGTCACCGGCAGCCTCTCTCCTCACATATAACACGTCACCGGCAGCCTCTCTCCACACATATAACCCGTGTCATGTCACCGGCAGCCTCTCTCCTCACATATAACATGTCACCGGCAGCCTCTCTTCACATATAACACGTGTCATGTCACCGGCAGCCTCTCTCCTCACATATAACACGTCACCGGCAGCCTCTCTCCTCACATATAACATGTCACCGGCAGCCTCTCTCCTCACATATAACCCGTGTCACGTCACCGGCAGCCTCTCTCCTCACATTTAACACGTCACCGGCAGCCTCTCTCCTCACATATAACATGTCACCGGCAGCCTCTCTCCTCACATATAACATGTCACCGGCAGCCTCTCTCCTCACATATAACACGTCACCGGCAGCCTCTCTCCTCACATATAACACGTCACCGGCAGCCTCTCTCCTCACATATAACACGTGTCACGTCACCGGCAGCCTCTCTCCTCACATATAACATGTCACCGGCAGCCTCTCTCCTCACATATAACACGTCACCGGCAGCCTCTCTCCTCACATATAACACGTGTCACGTCACCGGCAGCCTCTCTCCTCACATATAACACGTCACCGGCAGCCTCTCTCCTCACATATAACATGTCACCGGCAGCCTCTCTCCTCAAATATAACATGTCACTGGCAGCCTCTCTCCTCACATATAACACGTCACCGGCGGCCTCTCTCCTCACATATAACACGTGTCATGTCACCGGCAGTCTCTCACCTCACATATAACATGTCACCGGCAGCCTCTCTCCTCACATATAACACGTCACCGGCAGCCTCTCTCCTCACATTTAACACGTCACCGGCAGCCTCTCTCCTCACATATAACACGTCACCGGCAGCCTCTCTCCTCACATATAACATGTCACCGGCAGCCTCTCTCCTCAAATATAACATGTCACTGGCAGCCTCTCTCCTCACATATAACACGTCACCGGCGGCCTCTCTCCTCACATATAACACGTGTCATGTCACCGGCAGTCTCTCACCTCACATATAACATGTCACCGGCAGCCTCTCTCCTCACATATAACACGTCACCGGCAGCCTCTCTCCTCACATACAACACGTCACCGGCAGCCTCTCTCCTCACATATAACACGTCACCGGCAGCCTCTCTCCTCACATATAACACGTCACCGGCAGCCTCTCTCCTCACATATAACACGTCACCGGCAGCCTCTCTCCTCACATATAACACGTCACCGGCAGCCTCTCTCCTCACATATAACACGTGTCATGTCACCGGCAGTCTCTCACCTCACATATAACATGTCACCGGCAGCCTCTCTCCTCACATATAACACGTCACCGGCAGCCTCTCTCCTCACATATAACACGTCACCGGCAGCCTCTCTCCTCACATATAACACGTCACCGGCAGCCTCTCTCCTCACATATAACACGTCACCGGCAGCCTCTCTCCTCACATATAACACGTCACCGGCAGCCTCTCTCCTCACAAATAACATGTCACCGGCAGCCTCTCTTCACATATAACACGTGTCATGTCACCGGCAGCCTCTCTCCTCACATATAACACGTCACCGGCAGCCTCTCTCCTCACATATAACATGTCACCGGCAGCCTCTCTCCTCACATATAACATGTCACCGGCAGCCTCTCTCCTCACATATAACACGTCACCGGCAGCCTCTCTCCACACATATAACCCGTGTCATGTCACCGGCAGCCTCTCTCCTCACATATAACATGTCACCGGCAGCCTCTCTTCACATATAACACGTGTCATGTCACCGGCAGCCTCTCTCCTCACATATAACACGTCACCGGCAGCCTCTCTCCTCACATATAACATGTCACCGGCAGCCTCTCTCCTCACATATAACCCGTGTCACGTCACCGGCAGCCTCTCTCCTCACATTTAACACGTCACCGGCAGCCTCTCTCCTCACATATAACATGTCACCGGCAGCCTCTCTCCTCACATATAACATGTCACCGGCAGCCTCTCTCCTCACATATAACACGTCACCGGCAGCCTCTCTCCTCACATATAACACGTCACCGGCAGCCTCTCTCCTCACATATAACACGTGTCACGTCACCGGCAGCCTCTCTCCTCACATATAACATGTCACCGGCAGCCTCTCTCCTCACATATAACACGTCACCGGCAGCCTCTCTCCTCACATATAACACGTGTCACGTCACCGGCAGCCTCTCTCCTCACATATAACACGTCACCGGCAGCCTCTCTCCTCACATATAACATGTCACCGGCAGCCTCTCTCCTCAAATATAACATGTCACTGGCAGCCTCTCTCCTCACATATAACACGTCACCGGCGGCCTCTCTCCTCACATATAACACGTGTCATGTCACCGGCAGTCTCTCACCTCACATATAACATGTCACCGGCAGCCTCTCTCCTCACATATAACACGTCACCGGCAGCCTCTCTCCTCACATTTAACACGTCACCGGCAGCCTCTCTCCTCACATATAACACGTCACCGGCAGCCTCTCTCCTCACATATAACATGTCACCGGCAGCCTCTCTCCTCAAATATAACATGTCACTGGCAGCCTCTCTCCTCACATATAACACGTCACCGGCGGCCTCTCTCCTCACATATAACACGTGTCATGTCACCGGCAGTCTCTCACCTCACATATAACATGTCACCGGCAGCCTCTCTCCTCACATATAACACGTCACCGGCAGCCTCTCTCCTCACATACAACACGTCACCGGCAGCCTCTCTCCTCACATATAACACGTCACCGGCAGCCTCTCTCCTCACATATAACACGTCACCGGCAGCCTCTCTCCTCACATATAACACGTCACCGGCAGCCTCTCTCCTCACATATAACCCGTGTCATGTCACCGGCAGCCTCTCTCCTCACATATAACATGCCACCGGCAGCCTCTCTCCTCATATATAACATGCCACCGCCAGCCTCTCTCCTCACATATAACATGCCACCGCCAGCCTTTCTCCTCACATATAACATGCAACCGCCAGCCTCTCTCCTCACATATAACACGTGTCACGTCACCGGCAGCCTCTCTCCTCACATTTAACACGTCACCGGCAGCCTCTCTCCTCACATATAACATGTCACCGGCAGCCTCTCTCCTCACATATAACATGTCACCGGCAGCCTCTCTCCTCACATATAACACGTCACCGGCAGCCTCTCTCCTCACATATAACACGTCACCGGCAGCCTCTCTCCTCACATATAACACGTCACCGCCAGCCTCTCTCCTCACATATAACAGGTCACCGGCAGCCTCTCTCCTCACATATAACACGTCACCGGCAGCCTCTCTCCTCACATATAACATGTCACCGGCAGCCTCTCTCCTCACATATAACATGTCACCGGCAGCCTCTCTCCTCACATATAACACGTCACCGGCAGCCTGTCTCCTCACATATAACACGTCACCGGCAGCCTCTCTCCTCACATATAACACGTCTCCGGCAGCCTCTCTCCTCACATATAACACGTCACCGGCAGCCTCTCTCCTCACATATAACATGTCACCGGCAGCCTCTCTCCTCACATATAACACGTCACCGGCAGCCTCTCTCCTCACATATAACCCGTGTCATGTCACCGGCAGCCTCTCTCCTCACATATAACATGCCACCGGCAGCCTCTCTCCTCACATATAACATGCCACCGCCAGCCTCTCTCCTCACATATAACATGCCACCGCCAGCCTCTCTCCTCACATATAACATGTCACCGGCAGCCTCTCTCCTCACATATAACACGTGTCACGTCACCGGCAGCCTCTCTCCTCACATATAACCCGTGTCATGTCACCGGCAGCCTCTCTCCTCACATATAACATGCCACCGCCAGCCTCTCTCCTCACATATAACATGCCACCGCCAGCCTCTCTCCTCACATATAACACGTGTCACGTCACCGGCAGCCTCTCTCCTCACATTTAACACGTCACCGGCAGCCTCTCTCCTCACATATAACATGTCACCGGCAGCCTCTCTCCTCACATATAACATGTCACCGGCAGCCTCTCTCCTCACATATAACACGTCACCGGCAGCCTCTCTCCTCACATATAACACGTCACCGGCAGCCTCTCTCCTCACATATAACACGTCACCGCCAGCCTCTCTCCTCACATATAACATGTCACCGGCAGCCTCTCTCCTCACATATAACACGTCACCGGCAGCCTCTCTCCTCACATATAACACGTGTCACGTCACCGGCAGCCTCTCTCCTCACATTTAACACGTCACCGGCAGCCTCTCTCCTCACATATAACACGTCACCGGCAGCCTCTCTCCTCACATATAACACGTCACCGGCAGCCTCTCTCCTCACATATAACATGTCACCGGCAGCCTCTCTCCTCACATATAACGCGTGTCACCGGAAGCCTCTCTCCTCACATATAACGCGTGTCACCGGCAGCCTCTCTCCTCACAGATAACACGTCACCGGCAGCCTCTCTCCTCACATATAACACGTCACCGGCAGCCTCTCTCCTCACATATAACATGTCAACGGCAGCCTCTCTTCACATATAACACGTGTCATGTCACCGGCAGCCTCTCTCCTCACATATAACACGTCACCGGCAGCCTCTCTCCTCACATATAACATGTCACCGGCAGCCTCTCTCCTCACATATAACCCGTGTCACGTCACCGGCAGCCTCTCTCCTCACATTTAACACGTCACCGGCAGCCTCTCTCCTCACATATAACATGTCACCGGCAGCCTCTCTCCTCACATATAACACGTCACCGGCAGCCTCTCTCCTCACATATAACACGTCACCGGCAGCCTCTCTCCTCACATATAACACGTCACCGCCAGCCTCTCTCCTCACATATAACATGTCACCGGCAGCCTCTCTCCTCACATATAACACGTCACCGGCAGCCTCTCTCCTCACATATAACACGTGTCACGTCACCGGCAGCCTCTCTCCTCACATTTAACACGTCACCGGCAGCCTCTCTCCTCACATATAACACGTCACCGGCAGCCTCTCTCCTCACATATAACATGTCACCGGCAGCCTCTCTCCTCACATATAACACGTCACCGGCGGCCTCACTCCTCACATATAACACGTGTCATGTCACCGGCAGTCTCTCACCTCACATATAACATGTCACCGGCAGCCTCTCTCCTCACATATAACACGTCACCGGCAGCCTCTCTCCTCACATATAACACGTCACCGGCAGCCTCTCTCCTCACATATAACACGTCACCGGCAGCCTCTCTCCTCACAAATAACATGTCACCGGCAGCCTCTCTTCACATATAACACGTGTCATGTCACCGGCAGCCTCTCTCCTCACATATAACATGTCACCGGCAGCCTCTCTCCTCACATATAACATGTCACCGGCAGCCTCTCTCCTCACATATAACACGTCACCGGCAGCCTCTCTCCTCACATATAACCCGTGTCATGTCACCGGCAGCCTCTCTCCTCACATATAACATGCCACCGCCAGCCTCTCTCCTCACATATAACATGCAACCGCCAGCCTCTCTCCTCACATATAACACGTGTCACGTCACCGGCAGCCTCTCTCCTCACATTTAACACGTCACCGGCAGCCTCTCTCCTCACATATAACATGTCACCGGCAGCCTCTCTCCTCACATATAACACGTCACCGGCAGCCTCTCTCCTCACATATAACACGTCACCGGCAGCCTCTCTCCTCACATATAACACGTCACCGGCAGCCTCTCTCCTCACATATAACACGTCACCGGCAGCCTCTCTCCTCACATATAACACGTCACCGGCAGCCTCTCTCCTCACATATAACATGTCACCGGCAGCCTCTCTCCTCACATATAACATGTCACCGGCAGCCTCTCTCCTCACATATAACATGTCACCGGCAGCCTCTCTCCTCACATATAACACGTCACCGGCAGCCTCTCTCCTCACATATAACACGTCACCGGCAGCCTCTCTCCTCACATATAACACGTCACCGGCAGCCTCTCTCCTCACATATAACACGTCACCGGCAGCCTCTCTCCTCACATATAACACGTCACCGGCAGCCTCTCTCCTCACATATAACACGTCACCGGCAGCCTCTCTCCTCACATATAACATGTCACCGGCAGCCTCTCTCCTCACATATAACATGTCACCGGCAGCCTCTCTCCTCACATATAACACGTCACCGGCAGCCTCTCTCCTCACATATAACACGTCACCGGCAGCCTCTCTCCTCACATATAACACGTCACCGGCAGCCTCTCTCCTCACATATAACACGTCACCGGCAGCCTCTCTCCTCACATATAACACGTGTCATGTCACCGGCAGCCTCTCTCCTCACATATAACATGTCACCGGCAGCCTCTCTCCTCACATATAACATGTCACCGGCAGCCTCTCTCCTCACATATAACACGTCACCGGCAGCCTCTCTCCTCACATATAACATGTCACCGGCAGCCTCTCTCCTCACATATAACACGTCACCGGCAGCCTCTCTCCTCACATATAACATGTCACCGGCAGCCTCTCTCCTCACATATAACATGTCACCGGCAGCCTCTCTCCTCACATATAACATGTCACCGGCAGCCGCTCTCCTCACATACAACACGTCACCGGCAGTGTCTCTCCTCACATATAACACGTGTCATGTCACCGGCAGCCTCTCTCCTCACATATAACATGTCACCGGCAGCCTCTCTCCTCACATATAACACGTCACCGGCAGCCTCTCTCCTCACATATAACACGTCACCGGCAGCCTCTCTCCACACATATAACATGTCACCGGCAGCCTCTCTCCTCACATATAACATGTCACCGGCAGCCTCTCTCCTCACATATAACACGTGTCACGTCACCGGCAGCCTCTCTCCTCACATATAACAGGTCACCGGCAGCCTCTCTCCTCACATATAACATGTCACCGGCAGCCTCTCTCCTCACATAGAACACGTCACCGGCAGCCTCTCTCCTCACATATAACATGTCACCGGCAGCCTCTCTCCTCACATATAACATGTCACCGGCAGCCTCTCCCCTCACATATAACATGTCACCGGCAGCCTCTCTCCTCACATATAACATGTCACCGGCAGCCTCTCTCCTCACATATAACACGTGTCACCGGCAGCCTCTCTCCTCACATATAACACGTCACCGGCAGCCTCTCTCCTCACATATAACACGTCACCGGCAGCCTCTCTCCTCACATATAACACGTCTCCGGCAGCCTCTCTCCTCACATATAACACGTCTCCGGCAGCCTCTCTCCTCACATATAACACGTCACAGGCAGCCTCTCTCCTCACATATAACATGTCACCGGCAGCCTCTCTCCTCACATATAACGCGTCACCGGCAGCCTCTCTCCTCACATATAACATGTCACCGGCAGCCTCTCTCCTCACATATAACATGTCACCGGCAGCCTCTCTCCTCACATATAACACGTGTCATGTCACCAGCAGCCTCTCTCCTCACATATAACACGTCACCGGCAGCCTCTCTCCTCAGATATAACACATCACCGGCAGCCTCTCTCCTCACATATAACACGTCACCGGCAGCCTCTCTCCTCACATATAACACGTGTCATGTCACCAGCAGCCTCTCTCCTCACATATAACGCGTCACCGGCAGCCTCTCTCCTCACATATAACGCGTCACCGGCAGCCTCTCTCCTCACATATAACGCGTCACCGGCAGCCTCTCTCCTCACATATAACGCGTCACCGGCAGCCTCTCTCCTCACATATAACGCGTCACCGGCAGCCTCTCTCCTCACATATAACGCGTCACCGGCAGCCTCTCTCCTCACATATAACGCGTCACCGGCAGCCTCTCTCCTCACATATAACGCGTCACCGGCAGCCTCTCTCCTCACATATAACACGTCACCGGCAGCCTCTCTCCTCACATATAACACGTGTCACGTCACCGGCAGCCTCTCTCCTCACATATAACACTTGTCACGTCACCGGCAGCTTCTCTCCTCACATATAACACGTCACCGGCAGCCTCTGTCCTCACATATAACACGTCACCGGCAGCCTCTGTCCTCACATAACACGTCACCGGCAGCCTCTCTCCTCACATATAACACGTGTCATGTCACCGGCAGCCTCTCTCCTCACATATAACACGTCACCGGCAGCCTCTCTCCTCACATATAACACGTCACCGGCAGCCTCTCTCCTCACATATAACACGTGTCACCGGCAGCCTCTCTCCTCACATATAACACGTCACCGGCAGCCTCTCACCTCACATATAACCCGTCACCGGCAGCCTCTCTACTCACATATAACACGTCACCGGCAGCCTCTCTCCTCACATATAACCTGTCACCGGCAGCCTCTCACCTCACATATAACACGTCACCGGCAGCCTCTCTCCTCACATATAACCTGTCACCGGCAGCCTCTCACCTCACATAGAACACGTCACCGGCAGCCTCTCTCCTCACATATAACACGTGTCATGTCACCGGCAGCCTCTCTCCTCACATGTAACGCGTCACCGGCAGCCTCTCTCCTCACATATAACACGTCACCACCAGCCTCTCTCCTCACATATAACACGTCACCGGCAGCCTCTCTCCTCACATATAACACGTCACCGGCAGCCTCTCACCTCACATATAACACGTCACCGGCAGCCTCTCTCCTCACATATAACCTGTCACCGGCAGCCTCTCACCTCACATAGAACACGTCACCGGCAGCCTCTCTCCTCACATATAACACGTGTCATGTCACCGGCAGCCTCTCTCCTCACATGTAACGCGTCACCGGCAGCCTCTCTCCTCACATATAACACGTCACCACCAGCCTCTCTCCTCACATATAACACGTCACCGGCAGCCTCTCTCCTCACATATAACACGTCACCGGCAGCCTCTCTCCTCACATATAACACGTCACCGGCAGCCTCTCTCCTCACATATAACACGTCACCGGCAGCCTCTCTCCTCACATATAACACGTCACCGGCAGCCTCTCTCCTCACATATAACACGTCACCGGCAGCCTCTCTCCTCACATATAACACGTCACCGGCAGCCTCTCTCCTCACATATAACGCGTGTCACCGGCAGCCTCTCTCCTCACATATAACGCGTGTCACCGGCAGCCTCTCTCCTCACATATAACACGTCACCGGCAGCCTCTCTCCTCACATATAACACGTCACCGGCAGCCTCTCTCCTCACATATAACACGTCACCGGCAGCCTCTCTCCTCACATATAACACGTCACCGGCAGCCTCTCTCCTCACATATAACACGTCACCGGCAGCCTCTCTCCTCACATATAACACGTCACCGGCAGCCTCTCTCCTCACATATAACACGTCACCGGCAGCCTCTCTCCTCACATATAACACGTCACCGGCAGCCTCTCTCCTCACATATAACACGTCACCGGCAGCCTCTCTCCTCACATATAACACGTCACCGGCAGCCTCTCTCCTCACATATAACCCGTGTCATGTCACCGGCAGCCTCTCTCCTTACATATAACATGTCACCGCCAACCTCTCTCCTCACATATAACACGCCACCGGCAGCCTCTCTCCTCACATATAACACGTCACCGGCAGCCTCTCTCCTCACATATAACACGTCACCGGCAGCCCCTCTCCTCACATATAACACGTCACCGGCAGCCCCTCTCCTCACATATAACACGTCACCGGCAGCCTCTCTCCTCACATATAACACGTCACCGGCAGCCGCTCTCCTCACATACAACACGTCACCGGCAGCCTCTCTCCTCACATATAACATGTCACCGGCAGCCTCTCTCCTCACATATAACATGTCACCGGCAGCCTCTCTCCTCACATATAACGCGTCACCGGCAGCCTCTCTCCTCACATATAACGCGTCACCGGCAGCCTCTCTCCTCACATATAACACGTGTCATGTCACCGGCAGCCTCTCACCTCACATATAACCCGTCACCGGCAGCCTCTCTACTCACATATAACACGTCACCGGCAGCCTCTCTCCTCACATATAACACGTGTCATGTCACCGGCAGCCTCTCTCCTCACATATAACATGTCACCGGCAGCCTCTCTCCTCACATATAACACGTCACCGGCAGCCTCTCTCCTCACATATAACACGTGTCATGTCACCGGCAGCCTCTCTCCTCACATATAACACGTCACCGGCAGCCTCTCTCCTCACATATAACACGTCACCGGCAGCCTCTCTCCTCACATATAACATGTCACCGGCAGCCTCTCTCCTCACATATAACACGTGTCATGTCACCGGCAGCCTCTCTCCTCACATATAACACGTGTCACCGGCAGCCTCTCTCCTCACATATAACACGTGTCACCGGCAGCCTCTCTCCTCACATATAACACGTGTCACCGGCAGCCTCTCTCCTCACATATAACACGTGTCACCGGCAGCCTCTCTCCTCACATATAACACGTCACCGGCAGCCTCTCTCCTCACATATAACACGTCACCGGCAGCCTCTCTCCTCACATATAACATGTCACCGGCAGCCTCTCTCCTCACATATAACATGTCACCGGCAGCCTCTCTCCTCACATATAACACGTCACCGGCAGCCTCTCTCCTCACATATAACACGTCACCGACAGCCTCTCTCCTCACATATAACATGTCACCGGCAGCCTCTCTCCTCACATATAACATGTCACCGGCAGCCTCTCTCCTCACATATAACATGTCACCGGCAGCCTCTCTCCTCACATATAACACGTCACCGGCAGCCTCTCTCCTCACATATAACACGTCACCGGCAGCCTCTCTCCTCACATATAACACGTGTCATGTCACCGGCTGCCTCTCTCCTCACATATAACACGTCACCGGCAGCCTCTCTCCTCACATATAACACGTCACCGGCAGCCTCTCTCCTCACATATAACACGTCACCGGCAGCCTCTCTCCTCACATATAACACGTCACCGGCAGCCTCTCTCCTCACATATAACATGTCACCGGCAGCCTCTCTCCTCACATATAACATGTCACCGGCAGCCTCTCTCCTCACATATAACATGTCACCGGCAGCCTCTCTCCTCACATATAACACGTGTCATGTCACCGGCAGCCTCTCTCCTCACATATAACACGTCAGCGGCAGCCTCTCTCCTCACATATAACACGTCACCGGCAGCCTCTCTCCTCACATATAACACGTGTCATGTCACCGGCAGCCTCTCTCCTCACATATAACACGTCACCGGCAGCCTCTCTCCTCACATATAACACGTGTCATGTCACCGGCAGCCTCTCTCCTCACATATAACACGTGTCACCGGCAGCCTCTCTCCTCACATATAACACGTGTCACCGGCAGCCTCTCTCCTCACATATAACACGTGTCACCGGCAGCCTCTCTCCTCACATATAACACGTGTCACCGGCAGCCTCTCTCCTCACATATAACACGTCACCGGCAGCCTCTCTCCTCACATATAACACGTCACCGGCAGCCTCTCTCCTCACATATAACATGTCACCGGCAGCCTCTCTCCTCACATATAACATGTCACCGGCAGCCTCTCTCCTCACATATAACACGTCACCGGCAGCCTCTCTCCTCACATATAACACGTCACCGACAGCCTCTCTCCTCACATATAACATGTCACCGGCAGCCTCTCTCCTCACATATAACATGTCACCGGCAGCCTCTCTCCTCACATATAACATGTCACCGGCAGCCTCTCTCCTCACATATAACACGTCACCGGCAGCCTCTCTCCTCACATATAACACGTCACCGGCAGCCTCTCTCCTCACATATAACACGTGTCATGTCACCGGCTGCCTCTCTCCTCACATATAACACGTCACCGGCAGCCTCTCTCCTCACATATAACACGTCACCGGCAGCCTCTCTCCTCACATATAACACGTCACCGGCAGCCTCTCTCCTCACATATAACACGTCACCGGCAGCCTCTCTCCTCACATATAACATGTCACCGGCAGCCTCTCTCCTCACATATAACACGTGTCATGTCACCGGCAGCCTCTCTCCTCACATATAACACGTCAGCGGCAGCCTCTCTCCTCACATATAACATGTCACCGGCAGCCTCTCTCCTCACATATAACACGTGTCATGTCACCGGCAGCCTCTCTCCTCACATATAACACGTCACCGGCAGCCTCTCTCCTCACATATAACACGTGTCACCGGCAGCCTCTCTCCTCACATATAACACGTGTCACCGGCAGCCTCTCTCCTCACATATAACACGTCACCGGCAGCCTCTCTCCTCACATATAACATGTCACCGGCAGCCTCTCTCCTCACATATAACATGTCACCGGCAGCCTCTCTCCTCACATATAACATGTCACCGGCAGCCTCTCTCCTCACATATAACACGTGTCATGTCACCGGCAGCCTCTCTCCTCACATATAACACGTCAGCGGCAGCCTCTCTCCTCACATATAACATGTCACCGGCAGCCTCTCTCCTCACATATAACACGTGTCATGTCACCGGCAGCCTCTCTCCTCACATATAACACGTCACCGGCAGCCTCTCTCCTCACATATAACACGTGTCATGTCACCGGCAGCCTCTCTCCTCACATATAACACGTGTCACCGGCAGCCTCTCTCCTCACATATAACACGTGTCACCGGCAGCCTCTCTCCTCACATATAACACGTGTCACCGGCAGCCTCTCTCCTCGCATATAACACGTCACCGGCAGCCTCTCTCCTCACATATAACACGTCACCGGCAGCCTCTCTCCTCACATATAACACGTCACCGGCAGCCTCTCTCCTCACATATAACACGTCACCGGCAGCCTCTCTCCTCACATATAACATGTCACCGGCAGCCTCTCTCCTCACATATAACACGTGTCACCGGCAGCCTCTCTCCTCACATATAACACGTCACCGGCAGCCTCTCTCCTCACATATAACACGTCACCGGCAGCCTCTCTCCTCACATATAACATGTCACCGGCAGCCTCTCTCCTCACATATAACACGTCACCGGCAGCCTCTCTCCTCACATATAACATGTCACCGGCAGCCTCTCTCCTCACATATAACACGTCACCGGCAGCCTCTCTCCTCACATATAACACGTCACCGGCAGCCTCTCTCCTCACATATAACACGTCACCGGCAGCCTCTCTCCTCACATATAACATGTCACCGGCAGCCTCTCTCCTCACATATAACATGTCACCGGCAGCCTCTCTCCTCACATATAACATGTCACCGGCAGCCTCTCTCCTCACATATAACACGTCACCGGCAGCCTCTCTCCTCACATATAACACGTCACCGGCAGCCTCTCTCCTCACATATAACACGTCACCGGCAGCCTCTCTCCTCACATATAACACGTCACCGGCAGCCTCTCTCCTCACATATAACATGTCACCGGCAGCCTCTCTCCTCACATATAACACGTCACCGGCAGCCTCTCTCCTCGCATATAACACGTCACCGGCAGCCTCTCTCCTCACATATAACACGTCACCGGCAGCCTCTCTCCTCACATATAACATGTCACCGGCAGCCTCTCTCCTCACATATAACACGTCACCGGCAGCCTCTCTCCTCACATATAACACGTCACCGGCAGCCTCTCTCCTCACATATAACACGTCACCGGCAGCCTCTCTCCTCACATATAACACGTCACCGGCAGCCTCTCTCCTCACATATAACACGTCACCGGCAGCCTCTCTCCTCACATATAACACGTCACCGGCAGCCTCTCTCCTCACATATAACACGTCACCGGCAGCCTCTCTCCTCACATATAACACGTCACCGGCAGCCTCTCTCCTCACATATAACACGTCACCGGCAGCCTCTCTCCTCACATATAACACGTCACCGGCAGCCTCTCTCCTCACATATAACACGTCACCGGCAGCCTCTCTCCTCACATATAACACGTCACCGGCAGCCTCTCTCCTCACATATAACACGTCACCGGCAGCCTCTCTCCTCACATATAACACGTCACCGGCAGCCTCTCTCCTCACATATAACACGTCACCGGCAGCCTCTCTCCTCACATATAACACGTCACCGGCAGCCTCTCTCCTCACATATAACACGTCACCGGCAGCCTCTCTCCTCACATATAACACGTCACCGGCAGCCTCTCTCCTCACATATAACACGTCACCGGCAGCCTCTCTCCTCACATATAACACGTCACCGGCAGCCTCTCTCCTCACATATAACATGTCACCGGCAGCCTCTCTCCTCACATATAACATGTCACCGGCGGCCTCTCTCCTCACATATAACATGTCACCGGCAGCCTCTCTCCTCACATATAACACGTCACCGGCAGCCTCTCTCCTCACATATAACACGTCACCGGCAGCCTCTCTCCTCACATATAACACGTCACCGGCAGCCTCTCTCCTCACATATAACACGTCACCGGCAGCCTCTCTCCTCACATATAACACGTCACCGGCAGCCTCTCTCCTCACATATAACACGTCACCGGCAGCCTCTCTCCTCACATATAACACGTCACCGGCAGCCTCTCTCCTCACACATAACACGTCACCGGCAGCCTCTCTCCTCACATATAACATGTCACCGGCAGCCTCTCTCCTCACATATAACATGTCACCGGCAGCCTCTCTCCTCACATATAACCTGTCACCGGCAGCCTCTCTCCTCACATATAACACGTCACCGGCAGCCTCTCTCCTCACATATAACACGTCACCGGCAGCCTCTCTCCTCACATATAACATGTCACCGGCAGCCTCTCTCCTCACATATAACATGTCACCGGCAGCCTCTCTCCTCACATATAACACGTCACCGGCAGCCTCTCTCCTCACATATAACACGTCACCGGCAGCCTCTCTCCTCACATATAACATGTCACCGGCAGCCTCTCTCCTCACATATAACACGTCACCGGCAGCCTCTCTCCTCACATATAACACGTCACCGGCAGCCTCTCTCCTCACATATAACACGTCACAGGCAGCCTCTCTCCTCACATATAACACGTCACCGGCAGCCTCTCTCCTCACATATAACATGTCACCGGCAGCCTCTCTCCTCACATATAACACGTCACCGGCAGCCTCTCTCCTCACATATAACATGTCACCGGCAGCCTCTCTCCTCACATATAACATGTCACCGGCAGCCTCTCTCCTCACATATAACACGTCACCGGCAGCCTCTCTCCTCACATATAACATGTCACCGGCAGCCTCTCTCCTCACATATAACACGTCACCGGCAGCCTCTCTCCTCACATATAACATGTCACCGGCAGCCTCTCTCCTCACATATAACACGTCACCGGCAGCCTCTCTCCTCACATATAACACGTCACCGGCAGCCTCTCTCCTCACATATAACATGTCACCGGCAGCCTCTCTCCTCACACATAACACGTCACCGGCAGCCTCTCTCCTCACATATAACATGTCACCGGCAGCCTCTCTCCTCACATATAACACGTCACCGGCAGCCTCTCTCCTCACATATAACACGTCACCGGCAGTCTCTCTCCTCACATATAACATGTCACCGGCAGCCTCTCTCCTCACATATAACGCGTGTGACGTCATCTTACCTTACACTGCAGTCACACGCCGCGTCTTCTTCTACTAATAATGTAAGACAGGGGAGAATGCAGCTTAGTAGCAGGTAATATATATATATCCTCTGTAGACACCGCTGTGAATCATGGGAAATCTTCTACTGACTGATAACAGAGAGAAGAACACAACAGCAGTGACGACCAATCCTCCACCGACCAGGACCTGCTACATATCTGTAATAGGACTATGTCTGAAGGACCTGTGATGACGTCACCATCATGTGATAGAAATCACGTGACATGAGGGGGCGGAGCTCAGATGTACAGCGGAGAAGTAGACAATGGGGGAGGCGAAGCTTATCTGTGCGGCGGAGAAATTGTAGATTAAGGACCTTTGATGACGTCTCTGCTGTTATTCCTACCTGAGGAAGCGGATCTAAACTGTGCAGCTAATAGGGGGCGGATGAAGGACCTGTCGTGGTGACGTCATCGTCATGTGATTAATTTCTAAAAGGGGCGGAGCTGAAACAATGCAGCGGAGAAGTAGACAAAGGAGCTGTGATGACGTCACTGTCATGTGATCAATACCTGAGGGGCGGAGCTCAATTGAGCTGTAAAGAGAGATGATTACGTGTTTGAGGGGCGGGGCTCTACAACAGTGTAAAGAGGAGCTAATGACCTAGATGATGGGCGGGGCTTTTCGAGGGGCGGAGCTACGAGACGATCTCAAGTGATGGATTGTTTTCTGTTCTATAGGTTGTCAGGAATTGTGTGAGAGGCGGAGCCAGAGGAATGCTGGGAGTTGTAGTTCTCTCCTCTTATCTCCTCCTGTAATGTCCTCTGATATAACATAATAACAGTCTGGACATGCTGGGAGTTGTAGTTCTCTCCTCTTATATCTCCTCCTGTAATGTCCTCTGATATCACATAATAACAGTCTGGACATGCTGGGAGTTGTAGTTCTCTCCTCTTATACCTCCTCCTGTAATGTCCTCTGATATCACATAATAACAGCCTGGACATGCTGGGAGTTGTAGTTCTCTCCTCTTATACCTCCTCCTGTAATGTCCTCTGATATCACATAATAACAGCCTGGACATGCTGGGAGTTGTAGTTCTCTCCTCTTATATCTCCTCCTGTAATGTCCTCTGATATCACATAATAACAGCCTGGACATGCTGGGAGTTGTAGTTCTCTCCTCTTATACCTCCTCCTGTAATGTCCTCTGATATCACATAATAACAGCCTGGACATGCTGGGAGTTGTAGTTCTCTCTTATATCTCCTCCTGTAATGTCCTCTGATATCACATAATAACAGTCTGGACATGCTGGGAGTTGTAGTTCTCTCCTCTTATATCTCCTCCTGTAATGTCCACTGATATCACATAATAACAGTCTGGACATGCTGGGAGTTGTAGTTCTCTCCTCTTATATCTCCTCCTGTAATGTCCTCTGATATCACATAATAACAGTCTGGACATGCTGAGAGTTGTGGTTCTCTCCTCTTATATCTTCTCCTGTAATGTCCTCTAATATCACATAATAACAGCCTGGACATGCTGGGAGTTGTAGTTCTCTCCTCTTATATCTCCTCCTGTAATGTCCTCTGATATCCCATAATAACAGTCTGGACATGCTGGGAGTTGTAGTTCTCTCCTCTTATATCTCCTCCTGTAATGTCCTCTGATATCACATAATAACAGTCTGGACATGCTGGGAGTTGTAGTTCTCTCCTCTTATATCTCCTCCTGTAATGTCCTCTGATATCACATAACAGTCTGGACATGCTGGGAGTTGTAGTCCTCTCTTATATCTCCTCCCTGTAATGTCCTCTGATATCACATAATAACAGGCTGGACATGCTGGGAGTTGTAGTCCTCTCCTCTTATATCTCCTCCTGTAATGTCCTCTGATATCACATAATAACAGTCTGGACATGCTGGGAGTTGTAGTTCTCTCCTCTTATATCTCCTCCTGTAATGTCCTCTGATATCACATAATAACAGGCTGGACATGCTGGGAGTTGTAGTCCTCTCCTCTTATACCTCCCCCTGTAATGTCCTCTGATATCACATAATAACAGTCTGGCCATGCTGGGAGTTGTAGTTCTCTCCTTTATATCTCCTGTAATGTCCTCTGATATCACATAATAACAGTCTGGACATGCTGGGAGTTGTAGTCCTCTCCTCTTATATCTCCCCCTGTAATGTCCTCTGATATCACATTATAACAATCTGGACATTCTGGGAGTTGTAGTTCTCTCCTCTTATATCTCCTGTAATGTCCTCTGATATACCATAATAACAGTCTGGACATGCTGGGAGTTGTAGTTCTCTCCTTATATCTCCTCCTGTAATGTTCTCTGATATCACATAATAACAGTCTGGACATGCTGGGAGTTGTAGTCCTCTCCTCTTATATCTCCTCCTGTAATGTCCTCTGATATCACATAATAACAGGCTGGACATGCTGGGAGTTGTAGTCCTCTCCTCTTATACCTCCCCCTGTAATGTCCTCTGATATCACATAATAACAGTCTGGCCATGCTGGGAGTTGTAGTTCTCTCCTTTATATCTCCTGTAATGTCCTCTGATATCACATAATAACAGTCTGGACATGCTGGGAGTTGTAGTCCTCTCCTCTTATATCTCCCCCTGTAATGTCCTCTGATATCACATTATAACAATCTGGACATTCTGGGAGTTGTAGTTCTCTCCTCTTATATCTCCTGTAATGTCCTCTGATATACCATAATAACAGTCTGGACATGCTGGGAGTTGTAGTTCTCTCCTTATATCTCCTCCTGTAATGTTCTCTGATATCACATAATAACAGTCTGGACATGCTGGGAGTTGTAGTCCTCTCCTCTTATACCTCCTCCCTGTAATGTCCTCTGATATCACATAATAACAGTCTGGACATGCTGGGAGTTGTAGTTTTCTCCTCTTATATCTCTTTCTGTAATGTCCTCTGATATCCCATAATAACAGTCTGGACATGCTGGGAGTTGTAGTTCTCTCCTCTTATATCTCCCCCTGTAATGTCCTCTGATATCACATAATAACAGTCTGGACATGCTGGGAGTTGTAGTCCTCTCCTCTCTTATATCTCCTCCTGTAATGTCCTCTGATATCACATAATAACAGTCTGGACATGCTGGGAGTTGTAGTCCTCTCCTCTCTTATATCTCCTCCTGTAATGTCCTCTGATATCACATAATAACAGTCTGGACATGCTGGGAGTTGTAGTCCTCTCCTCTCTTATATCTCCTCCTGTAATGTCCTCTGATATCACATAACAGTCTTGGCATGCTGGGAGTTGTAGTTCTCTCCACTTATACCTCCTCCTGTAATGTCCTCTGATATCAAATAATAACAGTCTGGACATGCTGGGAGTTGTAGTCCTCTCCTCTTATATCTCCTCCTGTAATGTCCCCTGATATAACATAATAACAGTCTGGACATGCTGGGAGTTGTAGTTCTCTCCTCTTATATCTCCTTTTGTAATGTCCTCTGATATCACATAATAACAGCCTGGACATGCTGGGAGTTGTAGTCTTCTCCTCTTATATCTCCTCCTGTAATGTCCTCTGATATCATATAATAACAGTCTGGACATGCTGGGAGTTGTAGTTCTCCTCTTATATCTCCTCCTGTAATGTCCTCTGATATCACATAATAACAGTCTGGACATGCTGGGAGTTGTAGTTCTCTTATACCTCCTCCTGTAATGTCCTCTGGTATCACATAATAACAGCCTGGACATGCTGGGAGTTGTAGTTCTCTCCTCTTATACGTCCTCCTGTAATGTCCTCTGATATCACATAATAACAGTCTGGACATGCTGGGAGTTGTAGTCCTCTCCTCTCTTATATCGCCTCCTGTAATGTCTTTTGATATCACATAATAACAGTCTGGACATGCTGGGAGTTGTAGTTCTCTCCTCTTATATCTCCTCCTGTAATGTCCTCTGATATCACATAATAACAGTCTGGACATGCTGGGAGTTGTAGTTCTCTCCTATTATATCTCCTCCTGTAATGTCCTCTGATATCACATAATAACAGCCTGGAAATGCTGGGAGTTGTAGTTCTCTCCTCTTATACGTCCTCCTGTAATGTCCTCTGATATCACATAATAACAGTCTCGACATGCTGGGAGTTGTAGTCCTCTCCTCTCTTATATCGCATCCTGTAATGTCCTCTGATATCACATAATAACAGTCTGGACATGCTGGGAGTTGTAGTCCTCTCCTCTCTTATATCTTCTCCTGTAATGTCTTCTGATATCACATAATAACAGCCTGGACATGCTGGGAGTTGTAGTTCTCTCCTTATATCTCCTCCTGTAATGTCCTCTGATATCACATAATAACAGTCTGGACATGCTGGTAGTTGTAGTTTTCTCCTCTTATATCTCCTCCTGTAATGTCCTCTGATATCCCATAATAACAGTCTGGACATGCTGGGAGTTGTAGTTCTCTCCTCTTATATCTCCCCCTGTAATGTCCTCTGATATCACATAATAACAGTCTGGACATGCTGGGAGTTGTAGTCCTCTCCTCTATATCTCCCCCTGTAATGTCCTCTGATATCACATAATAACAGTCTGGACATGCTGGGAGTTGTAGTTCTCTCCTCTTATACCTCCTCCTGTAATGTCCTCTGATATCACATAATAATAGTCTGGACATGCTGGGAGTTGTAGTTCTCTCCTCTTATATCTCCTCCTGTAATGTCCTCTGATATCACATAATAACAGCCTGGACATGCTGGGAGTTGTAGTTCTCTCCTCTTATATCTCCTCCTGTAATGTCCTCTGATATCACATAATAACAGTCTGGACATGCTGGGAGTTGTAGTTCTCTCCTCTTATATCTCCTGTAATGTCCTCTGATATCCCATAATAACAGCCTGGACATGCTGGTAGTTGTAGTTCTCTCCTCTTATACCTCCTCCTGTAATGTCCTCTGATATCACATAATAACAGTCTGGACATGCTGGGAGTTGTAGTTCTCTCCTCTTATATCTCCTCCTGTAATGTCCTCTGATATCACATAATAACAGTCTGGACATGCTGGGAGTTGTAGTTCTCTCCTCTTATATCTCCCCCTGTAATGTCCTCTGATATCACATAATAACAGTCTGGACATGCTGGGAGTTGTAGTCCTCTCCTCTTATATCTCCCCCTGTAATGTCCTCTGATATCACATAATAACAGTCTGGACATGCTGGGAGTTGTAGTTCTCTCCTTATATCTCCTCCTGTAATGTTCTCTGATATCACATAATAACAGTCTGGACATGCTGGGAGTTGTAGTTCTCTCCTCTTATATCTCCTCCTGTAATGTCCTCTGATATCACATAATAACAGTCTGGACATGCTGGGAGTTGTAGTTCTCTCCTCTTATATCTCCTCCTGTAATGTCCTCTGATATCACATAATAACAGTCTGGACATGCTGGGAGTTGTAGTCCTCTCCTCTCTTATATCTTCTCCTGTAATGTCCTCTGATATCACATAATAACAGTCTGGACATGCTGGGAGTTGTAGTCCTCTCCTCTCTTATATCTCCTCCTGTAATGTCCTCTGATATCACATAATAACAGTCTGGACATGCTGGGAGTTGTAGTCCTCTCCTCTTATATCTCCCCCTGTAATGTCCTCTGATATCACATAATAACAGTCTGGACATGCTGGGAGTTGTAGTTCTCTCCTTATATCTCCTCCTGTAATGTTCTCTGATATCACATAATAACAGTCTGGACATGCTGGGAGTTGTAGTCCTCTCGCTTATATCTCCTCCTGTAATGTCTTTTGATATCACATAATAACAGTCTGGACATGCTGGGAGTTGTAGTTCTCTCCTCTTATATCTCCTCCTGTAATGTCCTCTGATATCACATAATAACAGTCTGGACATGCTGGGAGTTGTAGTTCTCTCCTCTTATATCTCCTCCTGTAATGTCCTCTGATATCACATAATAACAGTCTGGACATGCTGGGAGTTGTAGTTCTCCTCTTATACCTCCTCCTGTAATGTCCTCTGACATCACATAATAACAGCCTGGACATGCTGGGAGTTGTAGTTCTCTCCTCTTATACGTCCTCCTGTAATGTCCTCTGATATCACATAATAACAGTCTGGACATGCTGGGAGTTGTAGTCCTCTCCTCTCTTATATCGCCTCCTGTAATGTCCTCTGATATCACATAATAACAGTCTGGACATGCTGGGAGTTGTAGTCCTCTCCTCTCTTATATCTCCTCCTGTAATGTCCTCTGATATCACATAATAACTGTCTGGACATGCTGGGAGTTGTAGTTTTCTCCTCTTATATCTCCTCCTGTAATGTCCTCTGATATCCCATAATAACAGTCTGGACATGCTGGGAGTTGTAGTTCTCTCTTATATCTCCCCCTGTAATGTCCTCTGATATCACATAATAACAGTCTGGACATGCTGGGAGTTGTAGTTCTCTCCTCTTATCTCCTCCTGTAATGTCCTCTGATATCACATAATAACAGTCTGGACATGCTGGGAGTTGTAGTCCTCTCCTCTTATATCTCCCCCTGTAATGTCCTCTAATATCACATAATAACAGTCTGGACATGCTGGGAGTTGTAGTTCTCTCCTCTTATATCTCTCCCTGTAATGTCCTCTGATATCACATAATAACAGTCTGGACATGCTGGGAGTTGTAGTTCTCTCCTTATATCTCCTCCTGTAATGTTCTCTGATATCACATAATAACAGTCTGGACATGCTGGGAGTTGTAGTTCTCTCCTCTTATATCTCCTCCTGTAATGTCCTCTGATATCACATAATAACAGTCTGGACATGCTGGGAGTTGTAGTTTTCTCCTCTTATATCTCCTCCTGTAATGTCCTCTGATATCCCATAATAACAGTCTGGACATGCTGGGAGTTGTAGTTCTCTCCTCTTATATCTCCCCCTGTAATGTCCTCTGATATCACATAATAACAGTCTGGACATGCTGGGAGTTGTAGTCCTCTCCTCTTATATCTCCCCCTGTAATGTCCTCTGATATCACATAATAACAGTCTGGACATGCTGGGAGTTGTAGTTCTCTCCTTATATCTCCTCCTGTAATGTTCTCTGATATCACATAATAACAGTCTGGACATGCTGGGAGTTGTAGTTCTCTCCTCTTATATCTCCTGTAATGTCCTCTGATATCACATAATAACAGTCTGGACATGCTGGGAGTTGTAGTTCTCTCCTCTTATATCTCCTCCTGTAATGTCCTCTGATATCACATAATAACAGTCTGGACATGCTGGGAGTTGTAGTTCTCTCCTCTTATATCTCCTCCTGTAATGTCCTCTGATATCACATAATAACAGTCTGGACATGCTGGGAGTTGTAGTTCTCTCCTCTTATACCTCCTCCTGTAATGTCCTCTGACATCACATAATAACAGCCTGGACATGCTGGGAGTTGTAGTTCTCTCCTCTTATACGTCCTCCTGTAATGTCCTCTGATATCACATAATAACAGTCTGGACATGCTGGGAGTTGTAGTCCTCTCCTCTCTTATATCGCCTCCTGTAATGTCCTCTGATATCACATAATAACAGTCTGGACATGCTGGGAGTTGTAGTCCTCTCCTCTCTTATATCTCCTCCTGTAATGTCCTCTGATATCACATAATAACTGTCTGGACATGCTGGGAGTTGTAGTTTTCTCCTCTTATATCTCCTCCTGTAATGTCCTCTGATATCCCATAATAACAGTCTGGACATGCTGGGAGTTGTAGTTCTCTCTTATATCTCCTCCAGTAATGTCCTCTGATATCACATAATAACAGTCTGGACATTCTGGGAGTTGTAGTCCTCTCCTCTTATATCTCCCCCTGTAATGTCCTCTAATATCACATAATAACAGTCTGGACATGCTGGGAGTTGTAGTTCTCTCCTCTTATATCTCTCCCTGTAATGTCCTCTGATATCACATAATAACAGTCTGGACATGCTGGGAGTTGTAGTTCTCTCCTTATATCTCCTCCTGTAATGTCCTCTGATATCACATAATAACAGCCTGGACATGCTGGGAGTTGTAGTTCTCTCCTCTTATATCTCCTCCTGTAATGTCCTCTGATATCACATAATAACAGTCTGGACATGCTGGGAGTTGTAGTTCTCTCCTCTTATATCTCCTGTAATGTCCTCTGATATCCCATAATAACAGCCTGGACATGCTGGTAGTTGTAGTTCTCTCCTCTTATACCTCCTCCTGTAATGTCCTCTGATATCACATAATAACAGTCTGGACATGCTGGGAGTTGTAGTTCTCTCCTCTTATATCTCCTCCTGTAATGTCCTCTGATATCACATAATAACAGTCTGGACATGCTGGGAGTTGTAGTTCTCTCCTCTTATATCTCCCCCTGTAATGTCCTCTGATATCACATAATAACAGTCTGGACATGCTGGGAGTTGTAGTCCTCTCCTCTTATATCTCCCCCTGTAATGTCCTCTGATATCACATAATAACAGTCTGGACATGCTGGGAGTTGTAGTTCTCTCCTTATATCTCCTCCTGTAATGTTCTCTGATATCACATAATAACAGTCTGGACATGCTGGGAGTTGTAGTTCTCTCCTCTTATATCTCCTCCTGTAATGTCCTCTGATATCACATAATAACAGTCTGGACATGCTGGGAGTTGTAGTTCTCTCCTCTTATATCTCCTCCTGTAATGTCCTCTGATATCACATAATAACAGTCTGGACATGCTGGGAGTTGTAGTCCTCTCCTCTCTTATATCTTCTCCTGTAATGTCCTCTGATATCACATAATAACAGTCTGGACATGCTGGGAGTTGTAGTCCTCTCCTCTCTTATATCTCCTCCTGTAATGTCCTCTGATATCACATAATAACAGTCTGGACATGCTGGGAGTTGTAGTCCTCTCCTCTTATATCTCCCCCTGTAATGTCCTCTGATATCACATAATAACAGTCTGGACATGCTGGGAGTTGTAGTTCTCTCCTTATATCTCCTCCTGTAATGTTCTCTGATATCACATAATAACAGTCTGGACATGCTGGGAGTTGTAGTCCTCTCGCTTATATCTCCTCCTGTAATGTCTTTTGATATCACATAATAACAGTCTGGACATGCTGGGAGTTGTAGTTCTCTCCTCTTATATCTCCTCCTGTAATGTCCTCTGATATCACATAATAACAGTCTGGACATGCTGGGAGTTGTAGTTCTCTCCTCTTATATCTCCTCCTGTAATGTCCTCTGATATCACATAATAACAGTCTGGACATGCTGGGAGTTGTAGTTCTCCTCTTATACCTCCTCCTGTAATGTCCTCTGACATCACATAATAACAGCCTGGACATGCTGGGAGTTGTAGTTCTCTCCTCTTATACGTCCTCCTGTAATGTCCTCTGATATCACATAATAACAGTCTGGACATGCTGGGAGTTGTAGTCCTCTCCTCTCTTATATCGCCTCCTGTAATGTCCTCTGATATCACATAATAACAGTCTGGACATGCTGGGAGTTGTAGTCCTCTCCTCTCTTATATCTCCTCCTGTAATGTCCTCTGATATCACATAATAACTGTCTGGACATGCTGGGAGTTGTAGTTTTCTCCTCTTATATCTCCTCCTGTAATGTCCTCTGATATCCCATAATAACAGTCTGGACATGCTGGGAGTTGTAGTTCTCTCTTATATCTCCCCCTGTAATGTCCTCTGATATCACATAATAACAGTCTGGACATGCTGGGAGTTGTAGTTCTCTCCTCTTATCTCCTCCTGTAATGTCCTCTGATATCACATAATAACAGTCTGGACATGCTGGGAGTTGTAGTCCTCTCCTCTTATATCTCCCCCTGTAATGTCCTCTAATATCACATAATAACAGTCTGGACATGCTGGGAGTTGTAGTTCTCTCCTCTTATATCTCTCCCTGTAATGTCCTCTGATATCACATAATAACAGTCTGGACATGCTGGGAGTTGTAGTTCTCTCCTTATATCTCCTCCTGTAATGTTCTCTGATATCACATAATAACAGTCTGGACATGCTGGGAGTTGTAGTTCTCTCCTCTTATATCTCCTCCTGTAATGTCCTCTGATATCACATAATAACAGTCTGGACATGCTGGGAGTTGTAGTTTTCTCCTCTTATATCTCCTCCTGTAATGTCCTCTGATATCCCATAATAACAGTCTGGACATGCTGGGAGTTGTAGTTCTCTCCTCTTATATCTCCCCCTGTAATGTCCTCTGATATCACATAATAACAGTCTGGACATGCTGGGAGTTGTAGTCCTCTCCTCTTATATCTCCCCCTGTAATGTCCTCTGATATCACATAATAACAGTCTGGACATGCTGGGAGTTGTAGTTCTCTCCTTATATCTCCTCCTGTAATGTTCTCTGATATCACATAATAACAGTCTGGACATGCTGGGAGTTGTAGTTCTCTCCTCTTATATCTCCTGTAATGTCCTCTGATATCACATAACAGTCTGGACATGCTGGGAGTTGTAGTTCTCTCCTCTTATATCTCCTCCTGTAATGTCCTCTGATATCACATAATAACAGTCTGGACATGCTGGGAGTTGTAGTTCTCTCCTCTTATATCTCCTCCTGTAATGTCCTCTGATATCACATAATAACAGTCTGGACATGCTGGGAGTTGTAGTTCTCTCCTCTTATACCTCCTCCTGTAATGTCCTCTGACATCACATAATAACAGCCTGGACATGCTGGGAGTTGTAGTTCTCTCCTCTTATACGTCCTCCTGTAATGTCCTCTGATATCACATAATAACAGTCTGGACATGCTGGGAGTTGTAGTCCTCTCCTCTCTTATATCGCCTCCTGTAATGTCCTCTGATATCACATAATAACAGTCTGGACATGCTGGGAGTTGTAGTCCTCTCCTCTCTTATATCTCCTCCTGTAATGTCCTCTGATATCACATAATAACTGTCTGGACATGCTGGGAGTTGTAGTTTTCTCCTCTTATATCTCCTCCTGTAATGTCCTCTGATATCCCATAATAACAGTCTGGACATGCTGGGAGTTGTAGTTCTCTCTTATATCTCCTCCAGTAATGTCCTCTGATATCACATAATAACAGTCTGGACATGCTGGGAGTTGTAGTCCTCTCCTCTTATATCTCCCCCTGTAATGTCCTCTAATATCACATAATAACAGTCTGGACATGCTGGGAGTTGTAGTTCTCTCCTCTTATATCTCTCCCTGTAATGTCCTCTGATATCACATAATAACAGTCTGGACATGCTGGGAGTTGTAGTTCTCTCCTTATATCTCCTCCTGTAATGTTCTCTGATATCACATAATAACAGTCTGGACATGCTGGGAGTTGTAGTTCTCTCCTCTTATATCTCCTCCTGTAATGTCCTCTGATATCACATAATAACAGTCTGGACATGCTGGGTGTTGTAGTTCTCTCCTCTTATATCTCCCTGTAATGTCCTCTGATATCACATAATAACAGTCTGGACATGCTGGGAGTTGTAGTTTTCTCCTCTTATATCTCCTCCTGTAATGTCCTCTGATATCCCATAATAACAGTCTGGACATGCTGGGAGTTGTAGTTCTCTCCTCTTATATCTCCCCCTGTAATGTCCTCTGATATCACATAATAACAGTCTGGACATGCTGGGAGTTGTAGTCCTCTCCTCTTATATCTCCCCCTGTAATGTCCTCTGATATCACATAATAACAGTCTGGACATGCTGGGAGTTGTAGTTCTCTCCTCTTATACCTCCTCCTGTAATGTCCTCTGATATAACATAATAATAGTCTGGACATGCTGGGAGTTGTAGTTCTCTCCTCTTATATCTCCTCCTGTAATGTCCTCTGATATCACATAATAACAGCCTGGACATGCTGGGAGTTGTAGTTCTCTCCTCTTATATCTCCCCCTGTAATGTCCTCTGATATCACATAATAACAGTCTGGACATGCTGGGAGTTGTAGTTCTCTCCTCTTATACCTCCTCCTGTAATGTCCTCTGATATAACATAATAATAGTCTGGACATGCTGGGAGT
This sequence comes from Rhinoderma darwinii, assembly GCF_050947455.1. NCBI lineage: Eukaryota > Metazoa > Chordata > Amphibia > Anura > Rhinodermatidae > Rhinoderma > Rhinoderma darwinii. Next base: position 667,277,065 of record NC_134687.1, read on the forward strand.
TGTAGTTCTCTCCTCTTATATCTCCTCCTGTAATGTCCTCTGATATCACATAATAACAGCCTGGACATGCTGGGAGTTGTAGTTCTCTCCTCTTATATCTCCCCCTGTAATGTCTTCTGATATCACATAATAACAGCCTGGACATGCTGGGAGTTGTAGTTCTCTCCTTATATCTCCTCCTGTAATGTCCTCTGATATCACATAATAACAGTCTGGACATGCTGGTAGTTGTAGTTTTCTCCTCTTATATCTCCTCCTGTAATGTCCTCTGATATCCCATAATAACAGTCTGGACATGCTGGGAGTTGTAGTTCTCTCCTCTTATATCTCCCCCTGTAATGTCCTCTGATATCACATAATAACAGTCTGGACATGCTGGGAGTTGTAGTCCTCTCCTCTATATCTCCCCCTGTAATGTCCTCTGATATCACATAATAACAGTCTGGACATGCTGGGAGTTGTAGTTCTCTCCTCTTATACCTCCTCCTGTAATGTCCTCTGATATCACATAATAATAGTCTGGACATGCTGGGAGTTGTAGTTCTCTCCTCTTATATCTCCTCCTGTAATGTCCTCTGATATCACATAATAACAGCCTGGACATGCTGGGAGTTGTAGTTCTCTCCTCTTATATCTCCTCCTGTAATGTCCTCTGATATCACATAATAACAGTCTGGACATGCTGGGAGTTGTAGTTCTCTCCTCTTATATCTCCTGTAATGTCCTCTGATATCCCATAATAACAGCCTGGACATGCTGGTAGTTGTAGTTCTCTCCTCTTATACCTCCTCCTGTAATGTCCTCTGATATCACATAATAACAGTCTGGACATGCTGGGAGTTGTAGTTCTCTCCTCTTATATCTCCTCCTGTAATGTCCTCTGATATCACATAATAACAGTCTGGACATGCTGGGAGTTGTAGTTCTCTCCTCTTATATCTCCCCCTGTAATGTCCTCTGATATCACATAATAACAGTCTGGACATGCTGGGAGTTGTAGTCCTCTCCTCTTATATCTCCCCCTGTAATGTCCTCTGATATCACATAATAACAGTCTGGACATGCTGGGAGTTGTAGTTCTCTCCTTATATCTCCTCCTGTAATGTTCTCTGATATCACATAATAACAGTCTGGACATGCTGGGAGTTGTAGTTCTCTCCTCTTATATCTCCTCCTGTAATGTCCTCTGATATCACATAATAACAGTCTGGACATGCTGGGAGTTGTAGTTCTCTCCTCTTATACGTCCTCCTGTAATGTCCTCTGATATCACATAATAACAGTCTGGACATGCTGGGAGTTGTAGTCCTCTCCTCTCTTATATCGCCTCCTGTAATGTCCTCTGATATCACATAATAACAGTCTGGACATGCTGGGAGTTGTAGTCCTCTCCTCTCTTATATCTCCTCCTGTAATGTCCTCTGATATCACATAATAACTGTCTGGACATGCTGGGAGTTGTAGTTTTCTCCTCTTATATCTCCTCCTGTAATGTCCTCTGATATCCCATAATAACAGTCTGGACATGCTGGGAGTTGTAGTTCTCTCTTATATCTCCCCCTGTAATGTCCTCTGATATCACATAATAACAGTCTGGACATGCTGGGAGTTGTAGTTCTCTCCTCTTATCTCCTCCTGTAATGTCCTCTGATATCACATAATAACAGTCTGGACATGCTGGGAGTTGTAGTCCTCTCCTCTTATATCTCCCCCTGTAATGTCCTCTAATATCACATAATAACAGTCTGGACATGCTGGGAGTTGTAGTTCTCTCCTCTTATATCTCTCCCTGTAATGTCCTCTGATATCACATAATAACAGTCTGGACATGCTGGGAGTTGTAGTTCTCTCCTTATATCTCCTCCTGTAATGTTCTCTGATATCACATAATAACAGTCTGGACATGCTGGGAGTTGTAGTTCTCTCCTCTTATATCTCCTCCTGTAATGTCCTCTGATATCACATAATAACAGTCTGGACATGCTGGGAGTTGTAGTTCTCTCCTTATATCTCCTCCTGTAATGTCTCTGATATCACATAATAACAGTCTGGACATGCTGGGAGTTGTAGTTCTCTCCTCTTATATCTCCCCCTGTAATGTCCTCTGATATCACATAATAACAGTCTGGACATGCTGGGAGTTGTAGTCCTCTCCTCTTATATCTCCCCCTGTAATGTCCTCTGATATCACATAATAACAGTCTGGACATGCTGGGAGTTGTAGTTCTCTCCTTATATCTCCTCCTGTAATGTTCTCTGATATCACATAATAACAGTCTGGACATGCTGGGAGTTGTAGTTCTCTCCTCTTATATCTCCTGTAATGTCCTCTGATATCACATAATAACAGTCTGGACATGCTGGGAGTTGTAGTTCTCTCCTCTTATATCTCCTCCTGTAATGTCCTCTGATATCACATAATAACAGTCTGGACATGCTGGGAGTTGTAGTTCTCTCCTCTTATATCTCCTCCTGTAATGTCCTCTGATATCACATAATAACAGTCTGGACATGCTGGGAGTTGTAGTTCTCTCCTCTTATACCTCCTCCTGTAATGTCCTCTGACATCACATAATAACAGCCTGGACATGCTGGGAGTTGTAGTTCTCTCCTCTTATACGTCCTCCTGTAATGTCCTCTGATATCACATAATAACAGTCTGGACATGCTGGGAGTTGTAGTCCTCTCCTCTCTTATATCGCCTCCTGTAATGTCCTCTGATATCACATAATAACAGTCTGGACATGCTGGGAGTTGTAGTCCTCTCCTCTCTTATATCTCCTCCTGTAATGTCCTCTGATATCACATAATAACTGTCTGGACATGCTGGGAGTTGTAGTCCTCTCCTCTCTTATATCTCCTCCTGTAATGTCCTCTGATATCACATAATAACAGTCTGGACATGCTGGGAGTTGTAGTTTTCTCCTCTTATATCTCCTCCTGTAATGTCCTCTGATATCCCATAATAACAGTCTGGACATGCTGGGAGTTGTAGTTCTCTCTTATATCTCCTCCAGTAATGTCCTCTGATATCACATAATAACAGTCTGGACATGCTGGGAGTTGTAGTCCTCTCCTCTTATATCTCCCCTGTAATGTCCTCTAATATCACATAATAACAGTCTGGACATGCTGGGAGTTGTAGTTCTCTCCTCTTATATCTCTCCCTGTAATGTCCTCTGATATCACATAATAACAGTCTGGACATGCTGGGAGTTGTAGTTCTCTCCTTATATCTCCTCCTGTAATGTTCTCTGATATCACATAATAACAGTCTGGACATGCTGGGAGTTGTAGTTCTCTCCTCTTATATCTCCTCCTGTAATGTCCTCTGATATCACATAATAACAGTCTGGACATGCTGGGTGTTGTAGTTCTCTCCTCTTATATCTCCCTGTAATGTCCTCTGATATCACATAATAACAGTCTGGACATGCTGGGAGTTGTAGTTTTCTCCTCTTATATCTCCTCCTGTAATGTCCTCTGATATCCCATAATAACAGTCTGGACATGCTGGGAGTTGTAGTTCTCTCCTCTTATATCTCCCCCTGTAATGTCCTCTGATATCACATAATAACAGTCTGGACATGCTGGGAGTTGTAGTCCTCTCCTCTTATATCTCCCCCTGTAATGTCCTCTGATATCACATAATAACAGTCTGGACATGCTGGGAGTTGTAGTTCTCTCCTCTTATACCTCCTCCTGTAATGTCCTCTGATATAACATAATAATAGTCTGGACATGCTGGAGTTGTAGTTCTCTCCTCTTATATCTCCTCCTGTAATGTCCTCTGATATCACATAATAACAGCCTGGACATGCTGGGAGTTGTAGTTCTCTCCTCTTATATCTCCCCCTGTAATGTCCTCTGATATCACATAATAACAGTCTGGACATGCTGGGAGTTGTAGTCCTCTCCTCTTATATCTCCCCCTGTAATGTCCTCTGATATCACATAATAACAGTCTGGACATGCTGGAGTTGTAGTTCTCTCCTTATATCTCCTCCTGTAATGTTCTCTGATATCACATAATAACAGTCTGGACATGCTGGGAGTTGTAGTTCTCTCCTCTTATATCTCCTCCTGTAATGTCCTCTGATATCACATAATAACAGTCTGGACATGCTGGGAGTTGTAGTCCTCTCCTCTCTTATATCTCCTCCTGTAATGTCCTCTGATATCACATAATACAGTCTGGACATGCTGGGAGTTGTAGTCCTCTCCTCTCTTATATCGCCTCCTGTAATGTCCTCTGATATCACATAATAACAGTCTGGACATGCTGGGAGTTGTAGTCCTCTCCTCTCTTATATCTCCTCCTGTAATGTCCTCTGATATCACATAATAACTGTCTGGACATGCTGGGAATTGTAGTTTTCTCCTCTTATATCTTCTCCTGTAATGTCCTCTGATATCCCATAATAACAGTCTGGACATGCTGGGAGTTGTAGTTCTCTCTTACATCTCCTCCTGTAATGTCCTCTGATATCACATAATAACAGTCTGGACATGCTGGGAGTTGTAGTCCTCTCCTTTTATATTCCCCCCTGTAATGTCCTCTAATATCACATAATAACAGTCTGGACATGCTGGGAGTTGTAGTTCTCTCCTCTTATACCTCCTCCTGTAATGTCCTCTGATATCACATAATAATAGTCTGGACATCCTGGGAGTTGTAGTTCTCTCCTCATATATCTTCTCCTGTAATGTCCTCTGATATCACATAATAATAGTCTGGACATGCTGGGAGTTGTAGTTCCTCCTCTTATACCTCCTCCTGTAATGTCCTCTGATATCACATAATAACAGCCTAAACATGCTGGTAGTTGTAGTTCTCTCCTCTTATATCTCTCCCTGTAAATGTCCTCTGATATCACATAATAACAGTCTGGACATGCTGGGAGTTGTAGTTCTCTCCTTATATCTCCTCCTGTAATGTTCTCTGATATCACATAATAACAGTCTGGACATGCTAGGAGTTGTAGTTCTCTCCTCTTATATCTCCTCCTGTAATGTCCTCTGATATCACATAATAACAGTCTGGACATGCTGGGAGTTGTAGTCCTCTCCTCTCTTATATCTCCTCCTGTAATGTCCTCTGATATCACATAATAACAGTCTGGACATGCTGGGAGTTGTAGTTCTCTCCTCTTATATATCCTCCTGTAATGTCCTCTGATATCACATAATAACAGTCTGGACATGCTGGGAGTTGTAGTCCTCTCCTCTCTTATATCTCCTCCTGTAATGTCCTCTGATATCACATAATAACAGCCTGGACATGCTGGGAGTTGTAGTTCTCTCCTCTTATACGTCCTCCTGTAATGTCCTCTGATATCACATAATAACAGTCTGGACATGCTGGGAGTTGTAGTCCTCTCCTCTCTTATATCGCCTCCTGTAATGTCCTCTGATATCACAAAATAACAGTCTGGACATGCTGGGAGTTGTAGTCCTCTCCTCTCTTATATCTCCTCCTGTCATGTCCTCTGATATCACATAATAACAGTCTGGACATGCTGGGAGTTGTAGTTCTCTCCTCTTATATCTCCTCCTGTAATGTCCTCTGATATCACATAATAACAGTCTGGACATGCTGGGAGTTGTAGTCCTCTCCTCTCTTATATCTCCTCCCTGTAATGTCCTCTGATATCACATAATAACAGTCTGGACATGCTGGGAGTTGTAGTTCTCTCTCTTATACCTCCTCCTGTAATGTCTCTGATATCACATAATAACAGTCTGAACATGCTGGGAGTTGTAGTCCTCTCTTATATCTCCTCCTGTAATGTCCTCTGAATATCACATAATAACAGCCTGGACATGCTGGGAGTTGTAGTCCTCTCCTCTTATACCTCCTCCCTGTAATGTCCTCTGATATCACATAATAACAGTCTGGACATGCTGGAGTTGTAGTTTTCTCCTCTTATATCTCCTCCTGTAATGTCCTCTGATATCCCATAATAACAGTCTGGACATGCTGGGAGTTGTAGTTCTCTCCTCTTATATCTCCCCCTGTAATGTCCTCTGATATCACATAATAACAGTCTGGACATGCTGGGAGTTGTAGTCCTCTCCTCTTATATCTCCCCCTGTAATGTCCTCTGATATCACATAATAACAGTCTGGACATGCTGGGAGTTGTAGTTCTCTCCTCTTATATCTCCTCCTGTAATGTCCTCTGATATCACATAATAACAGTCTGGACATGCTGGGAGTTGTAGTCCTCTCCTCTCTTATATCTCCTCCTGTAATGTCCTCTGATATCAATAATAACAGTCTGGACATGCTGGGAGTTGTAGTTCTCTCCTCTTATATCTCCTCCTGTAATGTCCTCTGATATCACATAATAACAGTCTGGACATGCTGGGAGTTGTAGTTCTCTCCTCTTATATCTCCTCCTGTAATGTCCTCTGATATCACATAATAACAGTCTGGACATGCTGGGAGTTGTAGTTCTCCTCTTATACCTCCTCCTGTAATGTCCTCTGATATCACATAATAACAGCCTGGAAATGCTGGGAGTTGTAGTTCTCTCCTCTTATACGTCCTCCTGTAATGTCCTCTGATATCACATAATAACAGTCTCGACATGCTGGGAGTTGTAGTCCTCTCCTCTCTTATATCGCATCCTGTAATGTCCTCTGATATCACATAATAACAGTCTGGACATGCTGGGAGTTGTAGTTTCTCTCCTCTTATATCTCCTCCTGTAATGTCCTCTGATATCACATAATAACAGTCTGGACATGCTGGGAGTTGTAGTCCTCTCCTCTCTCTATCTCCTCCTGTAATGTCCTCTGATATCACATAATAACAGTCTGGACATGCTGGGAGTTGTAGTTTTCTCCTCTTATATCTCCTCCTGTAATGTCCTCTGATATCCCATAATAACAGTCTGGACATGCTGGGAGTTGTAGTTCTCTCCTCTTATATCTCCCCCTGTAATGTCCTCTGATATCACATAATAACAGTCTGGACATGCTGGGAGTTGTAGTTCTCTCCTCTTATATCTCCCCCTGTAATGTCCTCTGATATCACATAATAACAGTCTGGACATGCTGGGAGTTGTAGTCCTCTCCTCTTATATCTCCCTGTAATGTCCTCTGATATCACATAATAGCAGTCTGGACATGCTGGGAGTTGTAGTTCTCTCCTTATATCTCCTCCTGTAATGTTCTCTGATATCACATAATAACAGTCTGGACATGCTGGGAGTTGTAGTTCTCTCTCTTATATCTCCTCCTGTAATGTCCTCTGATATCAATAATAACAGTCTGGACATGCTGGGAGTAGTAGTTCTCTCCTCTTATATCTCCCCTGTAATGTCCTCTGATATCACATAATAACAGTCTGGACATGCTGGGAGTTGTAGTCCTCTCCTCTTATATCTCCCCCGGTAATGTCCTCTGATATCACATTATAACAATCTGGACATTCTGGAGTTGTAGTTCTCTCCTCTTATATCTCCTGTAATGTCCTCTGATATCCCATAATAACAGTCTGGACATGCTGGGAGTTGTAGTTCTCTCCTCTCTTATATCTCCTCCTGTAATGTCCTCTGATATCACATAATAATAGTCTGGACATGCTGGGAGTTGTAGTTCTCCTCTTATATCTCCCCTGTAATGTCCTCTGATATCACATAATAACAGTCTGGACATGCTGGAGTTGTAGTTCTCTCCTCTTATATCTCCTCCTGTAAATGTCCTCTGATATCACATAATAACAGTCTGGACATGCTGGGAGTTGTAGTCCTCTCCTCTCTTATATCTCCTCCTGTAATGTCCTCTGATATCACATAATAACAGTCTGGACATGCTGGGAGTTGTAGTTTTCTCCTCTTATATCTCCTCCTGTAATGTCCTCTGATATCCCATATAACAGTCTGGACATGCTGGGAGTTGTAGTTCTCTCCTCTTATATCTCCCTGTAATGTCCTCTGATATCACATAATAACAGTCTGGACATGCTGGGAGTTGTAGTTCTCTCCTCTTATATCTCCCCCTGTAATGTCCTCTGATATCACATAATAACAGTCTGGACATGCTGGGAGTTGTAGTCCTCTCCTCTTATATCTCCCCTGTAATGTCCTCTGATATCACATAATAGCAGTCTGGACATGCTGGGAGTTGTAGTTCTCCTTATATCTCCTCCTGTAATGTTCTCTGATATCACATAATAACAGTCTGGACATGCTGGGAGTTTGTCTCTCTCTTATATGTTCCTCCTGTTAGTTTTGTTTCTGTTGATATGTTCTCAGTTTTTATAGTCTGGTTCTGGACATGCTTGGAGTTGTGTTTTTTTTTCTATATTTTAGTCTCTCTGTATTTTTTCTGTATTCTATTAATTTTAGTTTTTCAGTATTTTTTTATTCTTTTCTCTTTTTTTTTTAGTTGTTTAATTAGTTTAGTTTTTTTATTATTTTAGTTCTTTAGTTTGTTTTAGTTGTTTTTGTTTAGTTCTCTCCTCTTATATCTCCTCCTGTAATGTCCTCTGATATCACATAATAACAGTCTGGACATGCTGGGAGTAGTAGTTCTCTCCTCTTATATCTCCCCCTGTAATGTCCTCTGATATCACATAATAACAGTCTGGACATGCTGGGAGTTGTAGTCCTCTCCTCTTATATCTCCCCCGGTAATGTCCTCTGATATCACATTATAACAATCTGGACATTCTGGGAGTTGTAGTTCTCTCCTCTTATATCTCCTGTAATGTCCTCTGATATCCCATAATAACAGTCTGGACATGCTGGGAGTTGTAGTTCTCTCCTCTCTTATATCTCCTCCTGTATGTCCTCTGATATCACATAATAATAGTCTGGACATGCTGGGAGTTGTAGTTCTCCTCTTATATCTCCCCCTGTAATGTCCTCTGATATCACATAATAACAGTCTGGACATGCTGGGAGTTGTAGTTCTCTCCTTATATCTCCTCCTGTAATGTTCTCTGATTCACATAATAACAGTCTGGACATGCTGGGAGTTGTAGTCCTCTCCTGTTATACCTCCTCCTGTAATGTCCTCTGATATCACATAATAACAGTCTGGACATGCTGGGAGGTTGTAGTTCTCTCCTCTTATATCTCCTCCTGTAATGTCCTCTGGTATCACATAATAACAGTCTGGGACATGCTGGGAGTTGTAGTCCTCTCCTCTCTTATATCTCCTCCTGTAATGTCCTCTGATATCACATAATTCAGTCTGGACATGCTGGGAGTTGTAGTCCTCTCCCTCTCTTATATCTCCTCCTGTAATGTCCTCTGATATCACATAACAGTCTTGGCATGCTGGGAGTTGTAGTTCTCTCCACTTATACCTCCTCCTGTAATGTCCTCGGATATCAAATAATAACAGTCTGGAAATGCTGGGAGTTGTAGTCCTCTCCTCTTATATCTCCTCCTGTAATGTCCCCTGATATAACATAATAACAGTCTGGACATGCTGGGAGTTGTAGTTCTCTCCTCTTATATCTCCTTTTGTAATGTCCTCTGATATCACATAATAACAGCCTGGACATGCTGGGAGTTGTAGTCTTCTCCTCTTATATCTCCTCCTGTAATGTTCTCTGATATCATATAATAACAGTCTGGACATGCTGGGAGTTGTAGTTCTCCTCTTATATCTCCTCCTGTAATGTCCTCTGATATCACATAATAACAGTCTGGACATGCTGGGAGTTGTAGTTCTCTTATACCTCCTCCTGTAATGTCCTCTGATATCACATAATAACAGCCTGGACATTCTGGGAGTTGTAGTTCTCTCCTCTTATACGTCCTCCTGTAATGTCCTCTGATATCACATAATAACAGTCTGGACATGCTGGGAGTTGTAGTCCTCTCCTCTCTTATATCGCCTCCTGTAATGTCTTTTGATATCACATAATAACAGTCTGGACATGCTGGGAGTTGTAGTTCTCTCCTCTTATATCTCCTCCTGTAATGTCCTCTGATATCACATAATAACAGTCTGGACATGCTGGGAGTTGTAGTTCTCTCCTCTTATATCTCCTCCTGTAATGTCCTCTGATATCACATAATAACAGTCTGGACATGCTGGGAGTTGTAGTTCTCCTCTTATACCTCCTCCTGTAATGTCCTCTGATATCACATAATAACAGCCTGGAAATGCTGGGAGTTGTAGTTCTCTCCTCTTATACGTCCTCCTGTAATGTCCTCTGATATCACATAATAACAGTCTCGACATGCTGGGAGTTGTAGTCCTCTCCTCTCTTATATCGCATCCTGTAATGTCCTCTGATATCACATAATAACAGTCTGGACATGCTGGGAGTTGTAGTCCTCTCCTCTCTTATATCTTCTCCTGTAATGTCCTCTGATATCACATAATAACAGCCTGGACATGCTGGGAGTTGTAGTTCTCTCCTTATATCTCCTCCTGTAATGTCCTCTGATATCACATAATAACAGTCTGGACATGCTGGTAGTTGTAGTTTTCTCCTCTTATATCTCCTCCTGTAATGTCCTCTGATATCCCATAATAACAGTCTGGACATGCTGGGAGTTGTAGTTCTCTCCTCTTATATCTCCCCCTGTAATGTCCTCTGATATCACATAATAACAGTCTGGACATGCTGGGAGTTGTAGTCCTCTCCTCTTATATCTCCCCCTGTAATGTCCTCTGATATCACATAATAATAGTCTGGACATGCTGGGAGTTGTAGTTCTCTCCTCTTATACCACCTCCTGTAATGTCCCTTTGATATCACATAATAACAGTCTGGACATGCTGGGAGTTGTAGTTATCTCCTCCTATATCTCCTTCTGTAATGTCCTCTGATATCTCATAATAACAGTCTGGACATGCTGGGAGGTGTAGTTCTCTCCTCTTATATCTCCTCCTGTAATGTCCTCTGATATCACATAATAACAGCCTGGACATGCTGGGAGTTGTAGTTCTCTCCTCTTATATCTCCCCCTGTAATGTCCTCTGATATCACATAATAACAGTCTGGACATGCTGGGAGTTGTAGTCCTCTCCTCTTATATCTCCCCCTGTAATGTCCTCTGATATCACATAATAACAGTCTGGACATGCTGGGAGTTGTAGTTCTCTCCTTATATCTCCTCCTGTAATGTTCTCTGATATCACATAATAACAGTCTGGACATGCTGGGAGTTGTAGTC
>NC_134687.1:667618413-667620913 GCF_050947455.1 Rhinoderma darwinii
TATAAATATACAGGACACATGATACATATACACAGGACACATGATACATATATACAGGACACATGATACATATATACAGGACACATGATACATATATACAGGACACATGATACATATATACAGGACACATGATACAGATATACAGGACACATGATACATATATACAGGACACATGACACATATATACAGGACACATGACACATGATACATGTTTACAGGACACGTGATCCATATATACAGGACAAATTGTATACATATATATATATACACACACACACACACACACACACACACACACACTCACACACACACACACAGGACACATGATATATATATATACAGGACACATGATCCATATATACAGGACGCATGATCCATATATACAGGACGCATGACACATATATACAGGACACATGATACATATATACAGGACACATGATACATATATACAGGACACATGACACATATATACAGTACACGATACATATATACAGGACACATGATACATATATACAGGATACATGATCCATATATACAGGACACATGATACATATATACAGGACACACGATACATATATACAGGACACACGATACATATATACAGGACACATGATACATATATACAGGACACATGATACATATATACAGGACACATGATATATACACACAGGACACATGACACATATATACAGGACACATGATAGATATATATATATATATACAGGACATATGATACATATATACAGGACACATGATATATACAGGACACATGATCCATATATACAGGACACATGATACATATATACAGGACACATGATACATATATACAGGACACATGATACATATATACAGGACGCATGACACATACATACAGGACACATGATATATATACAGGAAACATGATACATATATACAGGACGCATGACACATACATACAGGACACATGATATATATACAGGACACATGATACATATATACAGGACACATGATACATATATACAGGACACATGATACATATATACAGGACGCATGACACATACATACAGGACACATGATATATATATACAGGACACATGATACATATATACAGGACACATGATACATATATACAGGACACATGACACATATATACAGTACACATGATCCATATATACAGTACACATGACACATATATACAGGACACATGACACATATATACAGGACACATGATACATATATACAGGACACACGATACATATATACAGGACACACGATACATATATACAGGACACATGATACATATATACAGGACACATGATACATATATACAGGACACATGATACATATATACAGGACACATGATATATATACACAGGACACATGACACATATATACAGGACACATGATAGATATATATATATATATATATATATATATATACATACAGGACACATGATACATATATACAGGACACATGATATATACATATATACAGGACACATGATCCATATATACAGGACACATGATCCATATATACAGGACACATGATACATATATACAGGACACATGATACATATATACAGGACGCATGACACATACATACAGGACACATGATATATATATACAGGACACATGATACATATATACAGGACACATGATCCATATATACAGGACACATGATACATATATACATGATACATATATACAGGACACATGATCCATGTATACAGGACACATGATCCATGTATACAGGACACATGATACATATATACAGGACGCATGACACATACATACAGGACACATGATATATATACAGGACACATGATACATATATACAGGACACGTGATACATATATACAGGACACATGATACATATATACAGGACGCATGACACATACATACAGGACACATGATATATATACAGGACACATGATACATATATACAGGACACATGATACATATATACAGGACACATGATACATATATACAGGACACATGATACATATATACAGGACACATGATACATATATACAGGACACATGACACATATATACAGGACACATGATCCATATATACAGGACACATGACACATATATACAGGACACATGATCCATATATACAGGACACATGATACATATATACAGGACGCATGACACATACATACAGGACACATGATACATATATACAGGACACATGATCCATATATACATGACACATGATCCATATATACAGGACACATGATCCATATATACAGGACACATGATACATATATACAGGACACATGATACATATATACAGGACACATGACACATATATACAGGACACATGATCCATATATACAGGGCACATGATACATATATACAGGACACATGCTCCATATATATTGGATACATGACACATATATACACAGTACACAAGATACATATATACAGAACACATGATACATATATACATGATACATATATACAGGACACATGACACATATACACAGGACACATGATACATATATACGGGACACATG